>NC_141930.1:26784865-26936380 GCF_057802395.1 Ceratotherium simum simum | reverse complement strand
CTAGGTACTCAATAAATTTCTATCATTTAACTTAATTTAACTCTAACATTTCAAGTCACCAAAATGTTTTGAAGTTAAGTACATACACCATAACGTATAAGTATTGTTAAAAATTTCACCCCAAAACTTTCATCTTTTCACATCTATTTGGTTTACTTGTTTCTAATAATTATGTTTAGATGGCCTACAAAAACTTCACGAGACGTTGGACAAAATCAGCTATCATTCTAAGCTATTTTGCTGACAAATTTTGTGACAGATATACATGAGCTTATTTGACTAATAAACCTAAGCTGCATGTCTGTCACGGGGTTCAGGGCAGGCCACCCCAAGATGTGCCACTCTAGTATGTGAATTATTTTGAGTTGAAGACAATAATGGCTCAGAAGAATCAGGAAGGACATTTGACCTACCCCCAAACTGCCTAAAAGAATTTAAGATAGAAGGCCCGCCTGCCAGGACAGGCCATCACCATAGATAACTCTGGGTATGGATAGACTGGGAGGGTCCTTGCTAAGCTCATTTTTATCAAAGTTCTGAAAACCAAGTAACAGTAGAAGTTACCCTTTGTAAGAGACATTTACATTTATAAGGGAAATCTCCATTTATAAAGGTATCTCACTCTCTGTACCAGGAAGAAGGGGGTGATGACTTTATCTCTAGAAACTCTTATCAGTGTGGAAGGCAAGGACTTAAATCTGCCTATTAACCTTACCCTTGTTTACTGTGCTTTTCTGGTAATCTCCCACAGCTGACTCCCCTGAACCCAACATCCTCCTTTGTCTTTAGCTGAAAATAGTACTTAAGATGAGAACCTCTTCCATTTTATCGAGTTACTCACTTTTCCTGAGTCTCTCCCATGTATACATGTTATTAAACTTTATTTTATTTTCTTCTGCTAACCTGCCTTTTTAATTATTTGGCCAGCCATAAGAACCTTAGGGGAAAAAGTCGGGGTGGGGTGGGAGTGGGATTCTCCCTCTTCCCCAACATCTGCATCATATCCAATGCTGATAACTCTGAGAACATGCCTGTTTCAATCAAACCCACAAACTTAAACTTTTTTTACCAAAGATTATTTCGTATCATGTTAACTTGAAAGACATTTGGGTTAGTTACAGAAATAATTTATGTAAGCACTTACTTTAAGCCAATTAAATAGAGCTCCTTTAGAAATTACACCACCCAGGTGTAGAAAAATATCACATATATAACATACATATAGACACTCCCAAACATGTAGACAAATGCAACAAAGATTTTATAGCCTCTGTTTTAAAACTTTTCCTTAGATTTTTGGGCAAGGGTGCTTTCATAGCAGTCTGCATCTCCAAAAGCTCCCTTTTTTTTCTCAGACTCAGGAATCTGAGATGGTCTAGATAATAGCTCCCAGAGAGGTCACAAGGTTTTTTTTTTCAGTGATAAACAGGGGAGGTTACTTACTTATCAAAGGACTGACACACCCATCCAATTACATTTTCCTTAATTTGCTTCTTTCCCTCTGAGTATTTAGTTTTATCTTAATTTAGGGAAGAAGGCCTAAAAAAATTCCTATCTGGCTTTGAATATCAGCTTCCAATTTGGCTGAATTTCTGATCACAAGTTACTAAATCCTTTCAAATGTCTTGTCAGGTTTCAGCCAGAACAAACAGTAACTATTCCTGGCAGCATTAAACTCCATTAATTTTTAATTTTAGTTTCCCCTTGACTGTCTAAGGGTAGCAGTTTCCCAGAAAATCTCTCAGAGTCTCATTAACCCTGGGAGAGGCTCATATTGGGTCCTCGTTCAAAGATTAGATTACAAGGGTGTCCTTAAAGCCATGACTTAATAAGTGCACTTAAATGATCTTACCTAATTGGAATGTTCCTTCAAATGGCCAATGTACAAGTCTTGGAGGCTCAAAGGATCCCCAAAGTGGCCACTGTAATTTTAAATTTTCCCAGGTCATCTAGATTCAAAGATCCAACCATTTACAGTTATCCTCATTTTATTAAGTACTTGCAAGTATCAACTCCACTGTACATATTGTACATGAAGCCAACCAGAGTTCCAGGGGGAGGCTGCCCGTTTGGGAACTGGTCAGCTTTTAGAAGCACGATTTCCCATTTTCTTTTAGTTTCCTTTTACTACAAAGTCTGAACAATTTCTAAGGACAGTATAGTGGGTCAAAAATGTGCTGCTTGTGAGTGTTACTCTCTAAAAAAGGTCATGAGCACTCCCTTCTGTGTAACAATTTGTTCAGACTTTATAGACGCAATTCTTTCCAATTTAAAGCCAAATTAAAAAGGTCAGCCTGCCCCATTCACTCCAAAGTTCCCTCTAGGCTCCCTGGCCTAGGAAATTCCCCCTAGGTTCCTCTTACCAAGGAAATGTACCAGTACTCTCTTAAGAGACCTAGTCTTAAGACATGAAACAGCTCAAGTCAAATTCAGGCGCTAAGGCTTAAATACGGAGGTCCGGGTTTCAGGAGAACTCACTGCGGACACCTAAGAGTGCCGTGAAGCCACAGGGGCTCAGCGGCCCGCGTGGCACTAAGCCCCGCTTCAAAGTAGATTCCAGGGAGTCTCCAGCGGGTTTCTCTGAAATCCTACTGCACTATACCAAGAAATGTCAACACAAAATAACAAATAACCATTCTACAGATAAGAGAAATAAGGTGAGTTTACTTGAGCCAGAGTGAGGATTATAACCTGGGAAGGCCTTAGAAAGCGTTCTGGAGAAGCATGGTTTTCAGTACAGTCCTATATATTTTCAGAACAAAGAATGTACTTTAAACACACCCAGGACATATTTTCATCAAAGTTTCAAAGAAATATTAGTTGCTAATTAGCGGGTCAACATGACCCTGATGTTGGGAAAGGGACTAATCCGGGTGTTAACAATAGGACGTTACCGATATGGCGTAGGAGAGGAAGTGTGCATTTTTATCTTGAGAGTGCGTTCTTTACTTTAATGGTTAAAGCAGATCTACAATGTATGTTTGATAGGCCACGAGTCAGGCTTTGTAGTTCAAGCTGAATGAGTTTTGAACCTGAATAGTTACCCCATATACCTCAATATGTGAGAATCTCTTGTCATCTCACAGGCGCTCATGCCAGATCTGCTGTTGGGGACAGGTGCTAAGCTGTGTGGTGTCTGTCCCTGCAGCATCCGCTCGCAGGTGCGCACACTGGTGTGAGGATCTGCGCCCTGGATCACCACTGCTGGGGCGGGGGAAGGCGGCTGCTCTCCTAGTTCCACTGCCTCCTAGGAATCCAGGCCACCCACTTTCAGATGTATAGATGCGTGGATATCTCAGGTGTCCTGTAGTGCTGTGTAGGGAGTCCTCTGTTCATCAACGGGTGTCTGATTGGCTGTAACTTAGAGGGGAGAGACAAAGAGAATAACTCACTTAGCCATGATGCTGACATCACTCTTGAGAAGTTGCATTTCTTACTAAGGCTTATAGTTAGTGGGGGCAATTTGCCCCCAAATTAGAAAAAATCTAATTTTTTCCTAGATTCCTGCAAAATTATCAAACAATTTTAGCTATTTGCAGTGCCTGTGTTGATTGCTTACTACAAGCAAGTTCCTTATTCATATTCAAGCAGAATTATTCTATAACAATTTCATGATGACTAATTTTTTGAAACTTATCAAAGACTTTCTGAAATTCTAAATTTATTCACTGCTTCCCGTTATCTATTTCCTCTCTCAGACAAATCCATTTGTCATGCATACCTTACTGGAATTATGTGGACAACCTCTAATGACTGTTCGTGCCCTATAGCTTAGGCTCCATGAGCTTGGGCAATATGGAAGTATGATTCATAGGTAATTATCCCCCCCACCTGTCCTATCTGGTCCTTTCAGTGTCTTTTTTTATTTTTTTTCAGGAAGATTAGCCCTGAGCTAACATCTGTTGCCAATCCTCCTCTTTTTTGCTGAGGAAGATTGGCCCTGGGCTAACATCCATGCCCATCTTCCTCTACTTTATATGGGATGCAGCCACAACATGGCTTAATAAGCGGTGCATAGGTCTGGGCCCAGGATCTGAACCCGCACACCCCAGGCTGCTGAAGCAGAGCACATGAACTTAACCACTACACCACTGGGCCAGCCCCTCAATCTTTTTCTTTCATTCTCTTTTTTCTTTTCTTTGTTCTTCATCTGTGTGTGAGTGTGTGAGTGCATGAGTATATTTGTGTGTGTCCATGTATAAGAAATCCATTTGCAGTCTTCTCATCTGGCACAAATGAACATATTCTGACAAGAAATTTTTTCCTAGATTCCTACAAAATTATCAAATTATTTTCATCTGTGTTCAATAATTTTTTTATAAATTTTCAGTTTAGCTTAGAAATACTGAGGAACTATAATATGATCCTGTCCATCTAAATTGTACACTTTATGAATAAATTTGAGTGTAAAAAAACTCTTTAACATATTCATCAATAAAAATAGAGGCCAAGGGTGTATTTAACCTGTTAGTCATCACTCTTTCTTTCTTAAGTCTTTGCCCCATAAGCATAAGAAAATCCCATAGAGTCCTCCTTTGAGGGTTTGCTGTCACAATTTTGGACATTCAGGAAGGTCCCCCCACCATCCATAGCATTTAGTAATTTGTGGTTCTGCCAACTGATGTTTGTGTAGAGGAGCAAGGCACATATCTGGCCAGTAGACACCTGACCATCAGCCCAACCTCAGTACCTTAACCTAATTCTTCACAGCAGGCACATTTTATGGAGGAATTACATGTTACAATGGTTTTATAAGTTTAGATGGTCTTAAAAGTACCTCTCCAAGTTCCCAGGGGCTACTTAATCTTTTTGTTTTTGTTGTTCTCTTGTTCCTTCTTCTCAGAGTCCTTTGGCTTATGATGGGGTTCAGGGCAGGCTGCCCCAAGATGTGCCACCCTGGTATGTGCATTATTTCAAGCTGGAGACAATAAAGGCTCAGAAGAATCATGAAGGACATTTGACTTTCCCCCAAACTGCCTAAAAGAATTTAAGATAAGAGGCCTGTCCCCAAGACAGGCCATCACCATAGATAAGTCTGGGTATCAATAGACTGGGAGGGTCCTTGCTAAGCCCATTCTTATCAAAGTTGTGTTTACCAAACATTTACATTTGTAAGGGAAATCTCCATTTGTAAAGGTATCTCCCCTTCTGTACTGGAGAGAGGGGGGGATGACTCATCTCTAGAAACTTGTCAGTGTGGAAGATGATGCCTTAAATCTGCATAATAACTTTACTGTGCTTTTCTGGTAATCTCCCATAACTGACTCCCAACCCCCAACATCCTCCTTTGTCTTTACTAAATCTAGTTAAGAAGAGAACCTCTGCCATTTTGTGGAGATACTCAGTTTCCCTGGGTCTCTCCCATGTATACACATAACAAAGCTTTGTTTGATTTTCTCCTGCTATTTGGTCTCATATCACTTTAATTTGTAGCCCAACTAGAAAGGACCCAGAGTGGGTAGAGGATAAGTCTTCCTCCCCTTCTGTTGCATCATTTTTAGTTTGCCATCTAGTTTGGAGATTTTTCATTATTTGAAAATGCTTTTTCCCTGCTTTTATTTTATATGAATGCAAAGCATTACTCTCTCTGTGTGTGTGTGTGTGTGTGTGTGTGTGTGTGTGTGTGTGTTTTAACCATGCCATATTTGGGCAAGACATCAGAGTTCTACCTTCTTACTGATCAGCCTTGCCACTGCCCTTAAATGACTCAAATTCAAAGGCTACCTGATTTACAAAAGATAGAGCAGCGATTACACCACTTCACCAGAGGTAACCAAGGTGAATACTTTACAAACAACTATTGACTCTAGATCTCCTGCCAAAATTTCAAACACCATGAGACAGCATTGGAAGAGATCCAATGAGAGTTTTTAGTTTGAAGCACTGAGCCCCAGGATGGTTTTTCAGGATTCATGTGGCACACAGCAGGTGATAAGGGCAAAAGAGTTTTCTGATGAATAAAGTGAACAGCTTCAGAAAAACCACCTTGGTGTTCTGTAAGTGAGCAGTCAAGCAGAAGAGGCAACAATTATGGCCCTGACACATGGCCAGCCTCCACAAAGCATTTGTCCAGGTCTGACTGCAGGCCCTTGGGAAGACATGCTCACCCTTCTATAAGAGTAGCACACATTTGCCGCTTGAAATCCTCTAATATAGGATGGAGTCTGTTCATTTCTGCAATTAGAGGTTAACCTTTAAATACTCACCCCCCTACAGGTATCGTGTTATTTTAAATCCTCCCTTAGATATGTGTGGTGTTGGAATTAGATCCTTCTGGGCTTCTAAAATTATTGAACTAGACTCTAAACTCCTAGACTCTGAACTCCTTGAGGGCAAGGACTGGGTCTTTTCGTCTCTATAAATCACCATTCCTAGCACTGTGGCTGGTGCAGCCTGAGCACTCAGCAGCCCTTAACTCCTTCATGAGTGAAAGATGGACACTGTGAGATGAAGAAGGGGCCACCAAAGATAGACTTACTTCATAATTTTGCCTTTCCTTGTTCTCAAGTGTCAGACTAAACTAATATTAGATTAGTCCAGAAGTTCAATGGGGCTCATTCTGGTTACACGAATGCTATACACTCTGGGTAGTTACAATATTTGTTCTCTATTAGCTTCTAAGGGACCCACTGCCTGCACGTAAATACAAGGTACCAGGTGAGGCTGAGATTTGCTCTGTGGTCTCTATAGTCCTGCAATCACCTGCTTAGGAGTAGGGAGGAGCCTACATATGTATAGATATTTATGCTATCTTTCTTACTCTTGGGTTGGAGTGAACAAATGAGTAAGTTGACCACAAAGCAACAAGGGTCAAGATCAGACTAAATCAAGTTGTAAGCTGTGTTCTCATAGGAGAGCTAAGCACTGAGTGGGAGAAAGGGCTGAGCAAAGGCTGTTGCTGGTGGGTCTTAGCCTCTCCTTCCTAGTCCTGAGCAAGTCAACTGGGTCTCAGAGTTGCATTCTTCTTTCCTTAGAAAGCAATTGGGCAGTCACCAGCCATTCCTGCAATGTGCCCCTTCTTACCCCTGCCACAAATAGCTGATCAAAGTATTCCTGAGAGGGCAGGCCCAGTGGTGCAGTGGTTAAGTTCAGCACACTCCATGTTGGCGGCCCGGGTTCACAGGTTCGGATCCTGGGCACAGACCTACACCATTCCTCAAGCCATGCTGTGGCAGCGACCCACACACAAAATAGAGAAAGACTGGCACAGATGTTAGCTCAGGGCCAATTTTCCTCACTATATATATATATATATATTCCTGAGAGGAATTTTGGTAAATACAATTTTCTTCACCTTATTGCATTTCAGTGTTTTCTGTTGCCTGTCCTAGATTGGCTACCAGGGCAGCTGCCCAGCTGACCCACCCCTTAGTTTGACTTTGATTCAGATGTAGCTGGAGTGCCACACGGAGAAGCAGGTTGAGGTCTGGGAAGCAAAAACTCAGATCAGCTGCTTGTGAAGTTGTTCCAAACTTTTGGAGAGCAAGATATGTAGCGGATTATTAGGAGTGAGTTAGAACATGGGGCTGGCTGGAATTTTTTTTTTTTTAATTTATGAAAGTAAATCAAGGAAGATCAGAAAGGACATAAACAAGGAGAAAAACATAAAAACAGTAAGGCAATTTCAGTATTACAAAAGGCTGGGATATGCCAATGTTTCAGCGATTTAACGTATAAAGATTTGTTTTTCACTGATGCAACATCCAGCACAAGTCAAGTGACCCTTCATCATATGCTTGTCTCCAACACATGATCTGAGGTCACCATGGCAAGAAAAAAGAGAATGGGTGGATCTTGAAGGTTTTTAAAGGTCAGGCTGGCAGTGGCTTATAGCACTTGCGACCTCAGCCTGTTAGCCAGAATCCAGTCATCTGGCCCCAACCTAACTGCAAGAGAAGCCAGGACATGTACTATTCCCATGTAGCTAGGAAGAGGACAATGAAATGGAATCTTACAAACCTGTAGCATTGTCTCTACAACAATCCACTCTTCTGATCACCTCGTAACAATTCCATTCTCCTTCTCACTCATAGAACACACTCACCCCCTTCCCAATGGAAACCCTCTAAAGGGCTATCAGTCCTGCATCCGCTGAAAGTCTGGGATCTCTGGCTTAGACTCCATTAAGTCAGAAGTGCCTCCTCTTGATCTGGAGATCTGGGAACTAAAAAGACACACACTTGACTGCTGAACCAGGGTGGAGTAGGGGTATGATAAGTGCAAGTAAACACTCCCATTTAGAACAAGGAAGAGTGAGAGACCTATAGTGGTAACTGCTCTGCTACCATTCTGAAATTCCCCTGCAAGACAGGCTGAAGACCTTCTAGCATCATGTGGGGGAGCTCTTTGATTAGTTCTGGATCACACTGTCTGGGAGGGAATCTCTTGGCCATTGTTCTCTGCTTGCCATGTCTGAAATGGGCACTGAGAAGTATGCCCTCATTGGGGGCAGCACAGCCATCTTGGCCACTTCCTGTTCAAGACCTTTAGTGCCCTTCATGGAGCCTATGTGTGATGGCATTGGTATTTAGGTCCCCGAAGGAAAAAGTAAAATTCATGAGGATGAGAATTGAGGCTCCTTAGTCACCCCTCCCCCCGCACCAACACACACAGAAGACAAGATCAGGCTGATTCAGGAGCCCTGTACCCCACTGCACCCTATTCCATGCAAAAGCTCCCAGCTCACTTCTTCCCAACTGTTGCTCTATGCTTCCTGCCCTGTTCACTTGGCACGCTGGCAGCACTACAGCCTCTTTAACTTTTTTCTTGTTTCCTCTTACTTTTCCTGTTTGTACGGGCTGAATTGTGCCCCCGCGCCCCACAATTCATATGTTGAATCCCTAACCCCTAGTACCTCAGAATGTGACTGTGTGGAGAGAGGGACTTCAAAGAGGTATTAAGGTTAAAGTTACATGAGTGGGCCCCTAATCCAATATGACTGGTTCCTTATAAGACGAAGAGACACCAGGGATGCACATATGCAGAGGAAAGACCATGTGAGGACACGATGAGAAGAGTGCCATCTGCAAGCAAAGAGAGAGGCCTGAGGAGAAACCAAACCTGCCAACACCTTCATTTCAAACTTCCAGCCTCCAGAACTGTTTAAGCCACCCAGTGTGTGGTATTTTTAATGGCAGCCCTAGAAAACTAATACACTGATCTCTCCCATTTTCTCAAATTTTCTTCACGTGCCATTAGCCTTCTCCCCTCCACCTTCTTACCACTAGTGACACAGCTGAATGAAAAGTAAATAAAATGGATAAGCTTTGAGGTAAAATCAGAAATAACCTTCTGCCTCTTGTTTTCCTCAGCTACAAAATAAGTGGGTACCCACAGGAGACTTGAAGATTCTCAACCCCGTCTTGTAAAAGCCCCTCCTTTGAAAGTACCTAGATGAGCCCTTCAGAATCTTCATGTTCCGTCACCCATCCTCTTTTAAGACATCTGTTTTCAAGAGAAATTAAAACTATTTCTTAGTTGATTTAAAATATTCATATTTTCAACAGCATTTTTCCCTCTTTTCTTTTGCATTACAAAATTATTCAAAACAGGATGACCCATGTGATGTTATGGATTAATTTAGCTTTTGTTTGTTTCTCTGGGAATTTAAGTCGCATTTATAACATAGTTTCTTCAATAAAATATGTTCTGAGTCCCAAATATTGTATTCACAAGTGAATCTTTGCAACATACCACTTATAAATTGGGACTGTCTAAACATGGTGGAATTCAAAGAAGTCATATGAAGCTATTTCTTTCGCAATGAGCTTTAATTATTATGAGACAAGTAGTTTGACCTAATTATAAAAAGAGCAGAAATCTAAGAGGTGGCTAGCATTACAGCTTCATCCTCTAGCCCTAGAAAACTGTACAATTATTGGGTTAGTTCATCGAGCCAAAAGCAAAGGCCTGATTATACCCAAAAATAGGCCTAGACCCTTGGCAGGCTGAACATTTCTGAAACTTCACTTAATAACAAAATAGAGTATAAACACAGGGTGTTCAGTAAATTAGTGACTGAAGAGGAGGATAAAGACTTCTCTCTGAGTCCTGCCCCGCCTCTTGGCTTCCTATCTCTGACGCTGCTCCCTGGGCGCGCCTCTCTATGGCTCTCTCAGGTCGTCAGCAGCCTGCTCAGCTGAGACCCTGTCCACGTCCACTTGATCTTAGCAAACAGTAAACCCACCTTATCTCACAAGGTGGGCCGGACCTCAGGTCAGCTGTGTCCTCGATTCTGTGTGTAACTCTTTCCCAATTTTTTATGAGCGCGGGAGATCAATAGGGAGAAGCAAAGCAGCCAAATAAAGCATTTGCAACTTGTTGGAGGCGGACTAGGAAAAACAGAGGCGCCACAGTGCAAAACGCCCCCACACAAATCGCTCATTGACGTCGTCACTGTCTTCAACCATATGAGCTCCTACTATGTGTAAGACACTGGTTAGGAGCTTGGTGAGTGATAGAGTTGAATAAAATACAATTACTCCCCTTGTGGAGCTGGCATTCTCTGGGATCACTCCAAAAGGGAGATGAAGTAAAGGCAGTTACGGACAAATTTCTGAGGAACTGGCTGTTGACTCTGCTTGACTGTCATGTTAACGCGGCCGAAGCGTGCCCAGGGATACCTGCCCTCACTTCTCGTGTTCCTTCTCAGGTACCTCACTCCTCAGGAACAGCCCTTGACAGACACGCTGTGTTACCTGGAGCGCGGAATCCTGCCGAGGAGATGATTGTCGCCAGGCTCCTGGCCTTCTCCCCAACCACGTTCTCACCAATGCACTCTGAGAAAACCTCTAAACAAAAAGAGTTTCCTGTATGTATTTCCCTACAGAACAATTTCTGTTTTCAGGGGAGTTGAAGTGAATTTTACTTTTTTCCCCTGCCAGAAAAGTAAAGAAAGATTACATTTAGATGTAGCATGAGTGATAGTGGGGAAGATAAATAATACCGCATCAACTCCCTCCTGGTTCCCTCATCCCTTTCTCCTCTCTAAAGGTTCAGAGGAACCAGAGATAAAACCCCAAATAGGGAACTTAAAAGGAAAATAAATTATAAATGAAAACGCTAATTAAAATCACTTTCCAAATCATCTTTCTTAGAAAAAGCAAATGTGGCAAAGCGAGAACAACTGGTTGATCTAGATAAAAGTGGAGGGTATTCATTGTGTTCTTTAGCTTTTTCTCAGGGTTTGAAATTTTGCAGAATAGCAAGTTGGGGAGGGGATCATCCGTTCCCCTGGAAGCCCTCTCTTCTGTCATAAAGTCTCTCTCACAAACTCTTATAATTCTTAAAACTGGCATTCTTTTAATCCATGAGAAATTGCTCTAGAACTGTTAAGTGTTGTATCTCTATTCTAATTAATGTTCCAACAGATCGCTGGATAGCTTTCACTGGGAAATGGTTCTTCAGCAAATGGAGCTGAGGATACCAGACATTGTTGGCGTACGCTTTTTTTCAATAAAGGTGCGGATTTTGTGAAAATATAGTAATGTTAAAGTTTATGAATATTTTTTATTTTTCTAATTTTTTTCATATATAACTTTATAATAAAGAAATGGACTTTGTGATGTCTCTGAAACTTAATGCCTGTGGTTTGGAGGATGAGGTCCTTAATGTTAAATGTATACAGTAGTCCCCCCTTATGCAAGAGGGATATGTTCCAAGACCCTCAGTGGATGCCTAAAACCGCGGATAGTACCAAACCCTATATATACTCTTTTTTCCTATACATATATACCTATGATAAAGTTTAATTTATAAATTAGGCACAGAAAGAGATTAACAACAATAATTAACAATAAAATGGAACAATTATAACAATATACTGTAATAAAAGTTACTGTAAATCTTAGCGACCTCAGCATACGATTTTTTTTCTTTCCTTATTAAGTCGAGAACTTTCACCTTTTCACTCAAAGGAAGCACTTTCTGGCTTCTCTTTGGCACATCTGGATTGCCAGGATCACTACTCTCCTGCTTTGGGGCCATGATCAAGTAAAGTAAGGGCTACCTGAACACAAGCACTGTGATACCACGACAGTTGATCTGATAACAAGGCAGCGAGGCAAGTGGTATACACAGTGTGGATGCGCTGCACAAAGGGATGAGCCACCTCCTGGGCGGGCTGGCAGGATGGGAGGAGGGAGCAGGACAGAGTGAGATTTCATCACACTTCTCAGAACAGCGCAAAATTTAAAACTTATGAATCGTTTATTTCTGGGATTTTTCATTTAATATTTTTGGACCCCTGGGTGACCCCAGGTAACTGAAAGCACGGAAAGTGAAGCCGTGGTTAAGAAGGGACTACTGTACTAGTTAACTCAGTGAATACAGTATTTGCTGTGCAAACATGAGGTTTCTAGACCCAGGCCTGCCACGTAACTTGCTGTGCAATCTTTTGAACAAAATTACTTCTCTTTCACCAGATGTCAGTTTCTAACTAGAATGAGAGTTTAGACTAGAAGACTTTGAATAGTCTATGATGCTCTTTAAAGCTGCTGTCTTGGCATCACTTTCTAGGTCTGTGCCTCTGAATTGATATCAACCAAGATGGTGTGGAGGAGGGGCTGGTGAGTATGGTATTGGTATTCCATTATCTGAGACCAAGGCCGAAGCCTTTAATCCCAACTGCCTCAAAAATGTCTAATGCTGATCCTAAGAGGAACAACACAAGATTCCACAACTGACAAGTCAAGCTATTAGTGAGTTGGAGGAACCCTTTCTTCTGTGAAGGGAGCATAATTCAACATTGCAATATTGTATTTGATTCTATAATAGCTCTTCACAGGCTCATTGTTAGAGTTGTTGCAAAGTGGGAATCTTCAGCATCCTGTTAACCCTGGACCAGCTGAGCATGACAGCTGCAGTGTCCTCACCCTCTGGCTAGATGATCCCAAACAGTGGAGCTTTGGGGACAGAGATGACAGGATGGATTTTGTTTACTGTGGCCTATCTTCAATGACCTGAGCAAGACAGCCTGTCATTTGGACTTGCTGTAGAGTGAAGAATGCTGGCTCTGGAGTGGGAACAACCTGGATTTCAGTACTCTGCCATTTGCCAGCATTCTAACCTTGGTCAGTGACTTAATCTTTCTGGAATTCCCTCTTTCCCCTCTGTAATATAGAAGTAATAGTAACAGGCACCTCACAGGACTCCTATGAGGATCAAATGAGATGAGGCATGTGAAGTGTTGAAGCCTGGACCTGGACCATGGTAACGCTAAATAAGTTTAGCCATTAATATGTCTCTTTTAGGCCTATTTGATCTTACACTGGGTTACTATAATTTTTTTTTTTCCAATTTTAGGCCCCTGTTTCAAATAAATATCTCTTGCTTAAGTGGAATGGGTTAGCCTTCAATAAAGTTCTAAGTTAAGGTTGTTTACAAGAAAATTATATCTGTTTTTTTTTTAATGTAGTCTCTTTACATGCTTTTTAAGAAAATGAAAAAAGTATTTCATATACTAGTGCATTTTTTAAAGTTGTTAATAAAATTATAGAACAAAATAGCCTTTGAGATTGTTATCCAACAGGGATTGGCAAACATCTTCTGTAAAGGACCAGATAGGAAATATTTTAGGCTTTACAACCACATGGTCTCTATTGAACCACTCGGCTCTGCAGTTGTATCATAAGAGCAGTCCTAGACAAGAACACGAATAGGCTGTGCTTGTGTCCCGATAAAACTCTACCTATGGACATGGATGTCTGAATTTCATATAATTTTCATATTATTCTTGTTTCGATTTTTTTCCAACCATTTAAAAATGTAAAGACCATTCTTAGCTTTCAATCTATACAAACAGGTGGATGGCACCTTGGGCCCACAGTTCTGTCAACTGCCCACCCCACTATACAAGATTAAAGATGTGGAAAGATGTATGATGCATTCAGTGACTTATAAAATATGTCAGGAAACCATAATAGAAATTTAGTTTAAAACCATTTGCCATAAAGCAGGATTTTTAAAATCTTGAACGACATCTAAATGAGTTTAATTTTCTTAATATGAAAAATAACCTACATAAGAGATTCCGTGGTAATATTAAATAATAAAATTAAAAATCTTTAATAAATTTTATGAAGTATGGAGGAGTTTTTGAGTGAATGATTATTTTGCTTTTTCTAAGAAATGAATAATGAACAAAATTGCAGCTTATCAGTAGGTGAATGTTTTAAACATTCTAAATACTTAAAAAGTTAAAACACACATTCATACTTTTATTTCTGAAAGGTGAATTATTTCAAAATTATCAAATGTTACAATATTTTCTTAATATTTGTAGTACAAGAAAAAAGCTAAATGTAATTTACATATAAATACATACAGAAATATCCATAAAAATATTATAGCTGATAACTCCAATACTTAAAATATTTTACTAAAGCACTGTTGTACACAGTAGTTAAATGCTATCATATAGCCTTAAATTATTTTTCCTTCACCTACAAGTCATTTAAAGATAAAAAGTATTTAAATAAAACATAATGCCAAGCTGCTTTTAACAAACTCTTTGCATATTTCCTATCCAAAGCTTTTAAATGGTCATTTTCATACAGTTTTAATTTTAAAACATATCACATGAGGGGCTGGCCCTGTGGCTGAGTGGTTAAAGTTCCTTTCTCTCTGCTTCAGTGGCCCGGGTTCGCAGGTTCTGATCCAGGGCTCGGACCTACACCGCTCGTCAGCCATGCTGTGGAGGCAACCCACATACAAAAAATAGAGGAGGATTGGCACAGAGGTTAGCTCAGAGCTAATCTTCCTCAAGCAAAAAAAGAGGAGGATTGGCAATGGATGTTAGCTCAGGGTGAATCTTCCCCACCAAAAGAAAAAAACCAAACATATCACATGAGAGCTACATTCTTTTCATTGATGAATGTTTAGTAATACCAGAGAAACCACCTTCTCTGAAAAAAATCTTCTCAATAATATGGAATCTAAGGAAAATATAGATAAGATATAGCTGAAACCTGTCAAAGACATTAGAGTTTCCAGCAAAAATAAATTGAAACATAAAGGGAAAATACTAAAACCAACTTTAATGATTTCAGGACATCAAGATCATCATTTAAAAGCTCTGAATATTGGGTATAGAGAAAGCTGAGAAACACTTTTTTCTAATTAAAATGCATGATATAATCCCATAAAATATCCTTTGTAACAGACATCTACACCTAAAGAACCCCATATCTAGTCAAAGAATCATGCAGTTTCACTAAAACGTGAATTTGTACCTTTTTTATGATTGTTGGGTGATTTTTATAAAAAAAGCTGTTTCCTTAGGAAAAAAATTTCTGCCAATTGGAATATTTTCATTCTGGAAAAAAAGACTTTTTCCTCTGAAAATAATGAAGTTCAATCTCTGGTTATACGCACATTTACTGACATAGTCAAATGAAAACAAATTATTGTGCTTCTAGGAACTAAATTTTTTCCCTGGCATAGTCTGAGATAGCATCTGGGAACTGTCACCCATATGTCAAGATTCACAAGCAAGCGTCTGTGAACAGAACTGGACCTGCTGTATCGGTTCCACTACCACTAAATGCATCTGTCCAAAGGGATGGATAAGTGTTCTGCAGTCCTGCAACTTTCTAGCATCCTCTATTTCCACCCATATATTCACAAATGTTTGAGTTTATATTTAAACTCGATGTCATTTACTGGTGGTAAAATGCCCAAGCCTGCACGAGACTGGTCCAAAGAGGGACACTTCTCATGGCTCTCTACAAGCTCTAGTTCAAAATAGGAAAGCATCAGAATCAAAAACTGCTTGATTTCCTGGACAGCGAATAATCTTCCAGGACATATTGTAGCTCCTGAACCGAAGGGCATGTAGTAATACTTCATCTTGAGGCCATTACTACAGAAGGTGGTCTTCGTCTTCGCATTTTCATCGAGATAGCGATCATATTTAAAAGTCTACAATAAAAATACAGAGAAAACAAACTTATAAGCTAGTTTTAAAGGAATTTATGTCTTTCTTGACCTGGAAGCTCCAAAAAGTAATTTTCTCTTTTAATGCAATCTACTAGTAATTTAGCAAATACCCCACCTGAATCAGAAAGTGATAAGGGACAGGAGCTTAACGAGAACTGATGGGAATGGGAAAGCTTTCTGATACCTCCTATCCTGCCCAGGTGACTAGTTCCTCAATTACGCAGAACTAGAAAGAAGGGTTCAGATCAGAAACTAGAAGAGTCAGTCTATTAGCCTCTAATTTCCTGGATTTGGGAGCAGGAACATTTTAATGAAAAAGAAAAGCAACAGCTTTATTATCATGATTGCAAATATAATCTAGCAGAGATTATGTGACGACAAATATCAGGAATTAAAAATTCAAGTCATCATCCAGATTTTCCAAAATATAGTGAATATTTGACATAATGAAGGAGACAATCCCTGTAGCTTCAATGATCAAATCAATTCTGCAATGGTAAGTTTCCTTTTTATTGCAATCTGAGTGGACATCACCTGGATACTGAACTTTGATGAACAGTCACTTACCAAAGGCTCTGGGTAGATTTCTGGATCTAAATGCATTAATTGCGGATAAAGGGCTACGATGTCATCTTTGCGAATATTATAGGAACCGTCCGGGAGGTGCAAAGTGAAATCTTCTTTAGCAGTCCGGATGTTCAGGGAGGCACTAGAAAGCCTCAGAGCCTCCTTAATGATACTATCTATATATTTTACAAGGATGAAAAGAGACAAGGGAGAAAGAGAGGGAAGGAAGAACAAATCAAGTACTTAAAGGCCACATAACATAGAGAGTCTGAAATACTTCTAGCAGCCTATAATACAAAGCTGAACAGACTATGGGAAGCTGGCCAGATTAAAATTTCCCAAACTTTTTTCTCTTACCACTATGCTGTGATCAATGATTCAGTTGTATCTGAATGTATCTTATTAATCTGAGATAATAATAATAATCTTTTGATAAAGATATAATCTTCTTGGGGGCCGGCCCCATGGTGTAGCGGTTAAGCGTGTGCGCTCCGCTGCTGGCGGCCCAGGTTCAGATCTCGGGCGCACACCGAGGCACCACTTGTCAGGCCATGCTGTGGCGGAGTCCCATATAAAGTGGAGAAAAATAGGCACAGATGTTAGCCCAGGGCCAGTCTTCCTCAGCAAAAAAGAGGAGGATTGGCATGGATGTTAGCTCAGGGCTGATCTTCCTCACACACACATACACACAAAAAGATATAATCTTCTTGGTCATCAATGGGGAATAGACGTTCATAATATTATGGAAAAATAATCTTGTTTCTACATAACATTAGCCATCTAATACAAATGGAAAAAAATTAGTAAATCACTTTTATGTGAATTATTCAACGTTTATCACTTTTGAGATTTAATATTCTGATAACACTTTTCTATGGAAATATTTTTCCAGATGTTTAATGCAGCTTCAATTCAGTGTTTACAAGAACCCATTTTTATCAGTACACTATCTAATGTTGTATAATAATGCCCTGCTGCCTGGTAAAGATGTAAAGGGATAAAAATAACCACCCTGCTAACGGCTAAAATATACAGGTCTAATGAGAAGGTCCAGCCCAACCTTCCAGCCTCTATCCTTTTTAATTGTCGTGTTTTAGGCGTTCATCACATGATTGTGTGTAAATCATAGCATGTTAGCATTTTATTTTACAAATGAGAAAAGTAAGGCCTCCAAGAGTGAGGTGACATGTCCGAGTTCTCCCATGGTGGGGCAGAGCCCAACATGGAACCTGTCTTCTTGCCACCGCGTCCCTCCCGCTAAGACACACTGCCCCTAAAAGCATACAGTGGTTTGTTTCCTCTAGAGAAAAATAACAAAACCCAAAAGAAAACTCTTTCTTCTTAGAAAAATATAGTACTTCGTATTTCTATAAAATATGGAGAAGCAAAAATAAGAAAAATAAGATAACCTTCAATCCCATCACCCAACCCATGCAGCTAATTGTGGTTTTTTGATGGTACTTTTCCCCCCTTTATTTCATGAGAATGGATTATATGCTCCCATTAACCATAAAATTAGTGGTAAGAGTAATAACAAAGGAGACGGAGTAGACAGTGCAGAGAAGTGGTTGAGAGTGTAGGGTTTAGAGTCCCACACTAACACTGTAACCAGTTCCACCATTTGATCCCAGGCAGTAACTCAACCTCTAGCTGTCAGTTTCCTCACTTGTTATATAGAAATAGTAATAGACCCTAGTCATAGGGTCTATGTGAGGATCAAAGGAGACAACACATGCGAAATACTTAGCATAAGGCTTAGAACAAGTGCGTGCATATAGCTACTGACGATTACCGTTAGTAGGACAGTAAATGAAATATGGTAGAGCAAGCATACCTAGCACTGGCATGTCGTTCAGTTGCTTTTGATTCAAACAAATAGGACTGTCTTCAAAGCTGGCTTTTTGACCAGCATTCTCTAGTGTTTTATTCACTTCTTCAGTAGCTGCTTTCATTGCTTCAGGGCTTCTATTAAAAGTTAAGAGAAAGGAAAAGATGCACAGAAAATAATTTTTTTCTGTACCAAAAGATCTGCAAACAAATAGGCATTTCCCCCTTCTTTTAACTAGGCAGTCAAGATACCAGACAGGGTGAGAAAGAGACCTTCCCATTCATTCATTCATTCATTCATTTATTTATTTATTTATTTATTTATTTATTTTTTGTGAGGAAGACCAGTCCTGAGCTAACATCCAATGCCAGTCCTCCTCTTTTTGCTGAGGAAGATTGACCCTGGGCTAACATCCATGCCCATCTTCCTCTACTTTATATGGGACACCGCCACAGCATGGCTTGACAAGTGGTGCGTTGGTGCACACCGGGGATCCGAACCTGCAAACCCTGGGCCGCCAAAGTGGAGTGAGCACACCTAACCGCTACGCCACCGGGCGGCCCCCCCATTTATTTTTTACTTTATTTCATAATTGTGTTTAAGTCCTTGGATATTAGCCAGAATTATTGCCTTAAAAGGGCATTGTGGGGGAGGCCCGGTGGCATAGTCGTTAAGTTCACACGTTCCTCTTTGGTGGCCCGGGTTCGCAGGTTCAGATCCCAGGCATGGACCTAGACACGACTCATCAAGTCACGCTGTGGCAGGCATCCCACATATAAAGTAGAGGATGGGCACGGATGTTAGCCCGGGGCCAATCTTCCTCAGCAAAAAGAGGAGAATTGGCAACAGATATTAGCTCAGGGCTAAACTTCCTCATAAAAAAAAAAAAGAGGGGCATTGCTACATAGAAGTAAGACTTTGGCCAGACTTTTATAAATAAATGATTCTAATAAGGATTAAATGATAAATTACTCATATATATAGCAACTGAGAAAGAAAATTGCATCTTAGATAATAATTATAAAGTACTGGCTAAATTGCAAGTGGAAATTTAAATTTACTCAAAATTTATACCATGATTTCAGGTAGAATAACAGCTTTTCCATTTAAATTATAATTTACTGTTCTAGCATTTTGGCTTGTAAAGTGAATGCTACTTCATTTCAGCGTGTTGCAGTTTACTGGATCCTCAGTGCCATGGTATGAGATCTACATAGCATAATTGCAATAAATTGAGTCTCAGAAACGTTGGACTGATAAGTATTTATGTGACTATCATAAAATGGGTAGTATTACCTATGATATTAAATTGATGTTGTAACCTTACTATAAATATGTGAATTTATTCTGAACAGAGCTTTTTCAAGTAAAAACTTTGGAAGATATTTAACATTTGAGACAGATTAGTAATGGGTTTTTATATCTGAAATTGTTTTAATACATTTTATATATTAAAGACATAAAATTATCAGCCATCAATGGAAATTTGGCATTCCCAGTCCTACAGAATAGTAATTTTGTGTCTACATGATACTAAACATCCAACTTAACGGGAATAATTCAATAAACCATTTGAATGTCAAATTCCCAAAAAACCAACACTTTGGAAAGAAATTATGTTATGTAAAATATATGTTACATACAGTTTTTTGTTACATACAGTTTTAAAATGCAAAATCTAGCTAAATCTCATCAATAAGAACATATTATGATTGATCCATAGCTATCATAGTTGGTCAAATAAACAGTAAGGCAGAAATTACTAATTGAGTGAAAAAACAAACTTAATAAACAAATGAATAAGGCATAAGCACTGCCCCTTCTCTGTCCATAAGTCAGTAATCACTTAAATATATTTTTATGATGATGAAGACTGGATTCATGGACTTAAGTAGGCATCATGAGGAACAGCCTGGGGTTAAGACCAAAGGCCTGAATCGACCCTGCACCAGAACCTTACCTTCCCTGGGACGGGCTCTGCTCCTAGAAGATGCGTTTACCATCACAGTTGCTGACATTTTAGTGAGAATTCGATGAGCTGACACATGTTAAACACTTAAAAGGGTAAATGTTACATTCTTGATTGACAGCAAGAGACGGTACCACAGACCACGGGTCTTTTTTTTTCTGTTAAAATAGTTGAATTTCTGCTTTCTACTAAAATAAAGAAATAAATGGATAAGTTGCTAGTTACCTCATCATCTGAAATAGGCTCCAGAAAGTCGCGGGAATGGTGTTTGCCTGTGATGCCCAGAGGACAGCAAGGTGAATCTTGGCCTTCTCCATGTCGTCCAAGGTGGAGAGCGTGTAGTTCAGAAACCTGATCACTTCGGAGATGTGGTCTCTCTTTCCCAGGGTCTGGTGTCTCAAGTCCTGCTCCATTTTTTCCCGGGCGTGGTATGCGGTCTTGAACACGCGAATGGGGAGACCTGCTACCAGGGCTGGAAAGATTTTGTCAAATTGTTTGAAGTTGTCAAGGTTATTTAGAATGAGTGCTTTTTGTGCATCTTGCCCTGTAAGATCTCTACCAAAGAAAGTTAAATACCCAGCTTCAAACATCACTCGGTAGCAGAAGGAATACATCCCCTCTGTCACCCAGGCAGGCATCTGTGATTTAGGAACGACTGGAGGTCTTATGGCAAGGTGGAGGTTTTCCATCATGGCTTCTGTAAGGGCATTCAAGGCCTCGCCCTGCAGGGTTCTGATGAAAGTTTTGTTTATGTTTTCCGTGGTATTTCCATCACTTGGGTCAATGCTGCTGTGCCCAAATGCCTGACAGTGAATAAAATGTGTAAGAAAAGAAATTAAACCTGACCCAGTGCTAGCAAATGGATGACAAACAGATGAGATACTTTCATAATTCTCTACCTGTTAAAACAAAAAACGGAAAACAGTCTTCCTACATGCGATTTCACAGCACTTTACAAATAAATGGCCAGATCATACCCTTCCTTTAAGGCCATGTTTAAATCTCAGCTCTACAGTGAAACTTCCATCAACCACTCTAGTTGTCTATTTCTTATTTTTCTTATGCTGCTGCATTTATTTGCATGTTCATTTGGTACTAATGAATAATGTTTTTTAATCATCAGTTCTCTTTCATATTCTTTGTAGATGTATTTTAACCAGACTTTACTTAGAGACAGAGACCATGTCTAATATTTCTTTGCAGAAACTCAGTAAATATTGGTTGTTTTCTCTATAAGAATCTCTTAGATTACATCTAAGTGATGCCAAAATATCTGGACAATTGCTTAACAAAATTAAATAATACTGTGGCATGAGTGCGGAAAATTCATTGAACATTGTTCAATGTTAAGTTTTCACCACATGCACCCCAAGTGTTGCGTAGACATCGTTGGTATGAGTAAGTTTGTACCTATCTTACTCATACAGTGCCATCTGGCTCAGTAAAGTATTTAATTTTTATTTCACCCTCATTAGCTGGTTAAGAAATGGCAAATCTATACCTATTTTGATTTTTAAAATGATTAGTACCAAAAGGTGATGTCTAATTTGATTTCTTATGGTTCTGAGAATCTCCACGTAAGGGTAACTCTCTTCAACATCTCTAAGTCTAAGTACATCAAAATGACTAAGTAGACTGACATATCAAAAAGCAGAAAACAAACAAACGGAATGCTGTATAAATGCAAAACTGGTTACCTTTGCAGAAGTAGTGAAGTGAAATTTTTTCCAATCAAGGTATTTTCCATGGCACAACACTTTGTGGTATGACAAGGGATTTGTGATGAAGTGTACATAGTTTCCCATTAGTTTGCAGGTAAAAACATGACCATGTTTCCTTTGATTTGCTCTGAGGAACTCAAGAGGATTGGCACCAAACTGCAGAGCACATCCCAGATATGGAATCAACCCATTCTCCAGAGGTGGTTCACCCATTTGTCTGTAAGATGCAAATATACGATAGAGATGGAAAATTACACAATGTTTTCTATTTACACCAGGTTTCAAAATTTCTACTACTGACTTCAAACTTCAAAACTCTACAGTTTGTAGATACTTTTTTTGTTGATGGGGCCCTGCTCTTTTACTAAAATAATGGGTTATATTAATCTAGTAACATGATATGTTGGTGAAAATTATTACTAAATCCACCCGTCCATCCATGAATACATTCCACAAACACTTACTGAATGTCCACTATATGCCAGTCACTTTTCCTGATGGTGAGGGTAAAAGGATCAACAAGGCCAATGAGATTCTTGCTCTCAGATTCTTGCTTTCAGAAATGAAACTACATTCTAGTGTTTATATTTTTTCTAAGCATCATTTGCCTAAGTATCTCAAAATGTTTTATTTGATTGTTTTCTTTAAAGATACAGAATATTGAATTACAGATAGGATTGCAGAATTGAAGTTTTCAAAATCTTCATAGTTTAAAGATATTATTTTGTAGTGATACTTGAAGAGAAGAAGAATCTCATTTGAGAAGTTAGCTTGTTATAAAATGAAATTAAGTAAGATAAGTATTGACAGGATCATCAATTGTAATTCAATGCTATTTTAAATGTTTTTATTACAGAATATAAACATTTATTTTCCAACATAAAACTATCCTGCTTGGTAGCATAACACAGCACAAAATAATTATTTTTATTTTCTTAGTTCAAAGATAAGCAGTTTGATTAAAACTAGAAACTATCATGCCTGAATTAAAATATCTTAAAGGACAAAAAAAACTTGTAAAAGATAGACAACACATAGCAATCTACATGGTTGAAGACGTGCTGTGGGTAGTTTATCTTTTGGAGATGGAGATGATAGAGAATATTTACATACCCACTCCCCTTCAAATACTCTGAGATCAGAAGTTAAATAAACTATGGCTAAGTGTCTGACTCTATTTGTATTTCCTGTATTCTTGAACTAATTATAAATAAATGACATATACAAATAAAAGTAATGCACATACTTAGCAGTTTCCCAATTCACTATGGTTGATTATCACTAATAAGAAAAAAGTAATAGAATGATCAATGCACACTCTGTGGTTTTGTCCATACTTAGGCTGAGTCTATACAATGCACAAGAACTAGCAGAAAAGGGAACATTTATTTAGTCAGAGCATCTATTTAATCCACATGATAAAAAGAAATTCTTTCCATTGAAGATCCCTGTTACCACTTATATCCCTATTAATCCAGACTTCTTTATATACACACCTAAACATACACAGATATCTTATAAAATTTCTGTCAATTATGTTTAACAAGTGTGCACATTTTTGCATAATCATTAGTATGTTAATACTAAAAGGGAAACACTGTCATCATATCTTTTGTTAGATATAATAAAAAAGATACCACTTTTAAAATTTAAATTACATTTTAAATATTTTAATTTAAAAAAAGAAGAAAATGCTGGTGTATATAAGTACAGAAAACCAAATTTATTGTATAACAATGAAAGTAAAAGAACATTAAATGAATGAACTAAAATGCAATTTAAAGATAAAACTTTCCTTACCTTCTCCTCATTCCAAGAATAAGCCATAAACAGCAGCCCACTGCTATAACAATCCCCCAGATCAAAGATATGGTCATCATTTTGCAAATCGAATGCAAAACTTCTAAGGAGGAGAATCTGCAATTAGAAAGGGAAGGATGTCATGGAACAGAGACGCCAGCTAGACTTCTTATATATGGTGAGATCCTACACTTGAGTGACCAAAGCAAACAATTAACCATTTGTTCATCCTATTAGAAAAAAAATTAACTGGCCTTGAACTAAGTCCACAGGTATTAGAAGAGTTTCCAAAACAATCAGAGACCTTCAATACTTGATAAGTTGAAGGTTTCTCAAACATATGTTGACTTAACATTCAGACCTGGGAGCGATAGCTAATATTACAAGTTTAGTATGTTTATAAAAAGAACAAATAAACCTGTTCTGGATGAACATTTCAAATAGAGATGTAAAATATAATAATTAAAGAAAAATAAGCATAAATTATCATCAAGCTAATGATTTGATCCTGTTGTCTTTTGAAGAAGAAATCAATTTAAATGATTTATAAGAGATACAGTGGTCAAGTTCAAAGGAAAGAGAACTGGGTGAAATGTTTCTGTTGCTTCGTGTTTCAGTGCTTTTACTAAATCATAGATATTTTACTATATATAGTAACACATTACTTACCTAACATCCTGAAGAAAGAAAAGTATCCCACACATAAATACATATTCCAATTAAATAGTTTATTTTAAGCATCAAAACTTTATCGACCATTTTTTCAAATTATAAAAATGTTTATTAATTTTTATAATTGTTAAAGTAATACAATTTCATTTCAAACAATTTAAGACTAACTGAAACATATCTTGGTAGAAAGTGAGAGTCAATTCATAATTTACCTCCCCTACTAGTCCCACTCAGAGGTAACAACTGCTAACTGTTTGGTATATATCTTTCCAAACTTTATTTCTATGCACAAATATATATTAATTGAGCACCTGTTGCGTGCTAAGAACTCTTCAAAGGTATTCTGGTTACAGGCATTAACAAGATAGACAGATTCCCTATCTAATGGAGACTCTATTTCAGTAGAGAGACAGATAATAACATATGTGTTATGAATAAAATAAAACAGGTGTAGAGAGCTCTTGGGGGATGAGAGCAACTTTAGATGTGGTGATCAGGGAAGGGTTCTCTCAGGAGGTGACATCTGAGATCTGAATGACAAGAAGGGATTAGCCAAGTGAAAATCAGAAAGAGAATTCCAGGAAGAGGGAGCACCAAATGCAAAGGTCCTCAGTCAAGGATGAACTTGGTAAATCTAAGAATCAGAGAGAAGGTAAGAGAGATCAGAGCAGAGTGAATGAGGGGAAACTTGGTTAAGATATAAAGACAAAAATGCAAGGTCATATATAGAGATGGTTTAGAGTAGCGAGAGAGAGATTTTGGAAGGCAACAGTTCAAAATACTATCTTCAGCTATGTAGATTGCTATGTGTTGTCAAATTGACAAGTGAGCTTAAGAGTCTGGAGCTATGGAGAAAAGCCAGGGTTGGGATAGAAACCTCAAGCCAAAAGACTTTATAAGATCACCTAGGGAGACAATTTTTGTTGATAGTGCCATCAAATTGATTCTGACTCCTAGTGACCCTGTGTACAGCAGGGCGGAACCCTGCCAGGTCTTTTTGTGTCATCCTCGCACCCTCTGCCACTATATCAGACAATGGTCCGCTGCTATTCATAGGGTTTTCATGGCCACTTTTTTTTTGGAAGTGGGTGGCCAGGTCCTTTTTCCTAGTCTGTCTTAGTCTGGAAGCTCCACTGAAACCTGTCCACCATGGGTGACCCTGCTGGTATTTAAAATACTGGTGGCATAGCTTTCAACATCACAGCAAAATGCAGCTGCCACAGTATGACAACCAACAGATGGGTAGTGTGGTTCCTGGAAATGATCCTGGGCTGTGGCAGTGAGAGCACCAAATCTTAACCACTAGACCACCAGGGCTGGCCAGGGAAACAATAAACCCTGAGGAAAGAAAAGAATCCAACACAAGGCCACAGAGCCTATTAATATCAAATCATTCCATTTATTGAGGTCAGTCAGAGAGCGGGAGGGTCAGGAGATGGATAAGGAAAAACCAGGAAGAATACCAAGAGAATATGGTGTCACAGGAAGCAAGAGGAGAATGCATTTGAAGAAAGATGACTGATTAACTATATTACATGCCACTTTGAGGTCAAGTAAGATGACAAAGAAATGGTCACTGGATTTGACAACATGGAGATAGTTGGTGAGTCACACATAAACACACACACAAAGATGGGGTTATATTCAAGACTTTTTTTTTTTTACATAGCATTTAAAAATGAACACCATACTGTGGACATTTCTTATGACAATACATATACGTGTATTTTATGTATGTATATGTATATATCTCTTCATTTTTAATGTGTGTATAGTCTTCCATTGACTAAATGTACTATAATTTAGTTAATTGATTCCCTACTGATGGACATTTGGTTTGGTTCCAGTTTTTAGCTAAAGAACCCATAGATACATTTCATGCTTTTTTGCCTCCTTAAACAGAGATCGCAAATCTTTGTTTTGCATGATTTATGATCATAATTATTAATATCAATCATTGTATGGAAGGACATAGATTTCTCAATTTGTTTAGGTTTTTTAGAGCTTGGTGCACATTAAATATATTTAGACTGATGTTCTTTTTATTTTTTTGAATTACTATTTCTGTTTTCTATATGACTTATTAAAAGTTAAACCTTTACAGGGGCTGTCACAGCAGGATTATGACAGTTAGAGAAAACACCAATTTAATATCCAAACAATTTTTAACCCTTTAGAGTCATCCCTCAAACAAACAAATTAAAAAACCCTAAACATGTAAAGGAAAGGATACATGGGACCCCTAACTATCTGTGCAACTTCCTGCAAAGCTATAATTTTGTCAAAATTAAAGATTTTCAAAATGATGAAGGGGAAATACATGCTCAACCCCAGGAAAACTTCCTTTAGTCTTGTCTTCTCCATCCCTTGTCAGAGCACCGCAAACTCCTTTCAAATATAGCCTGGTGAGTGTTTCTCTCACGTTCGTTTACCCTGATCTGTTCTTTTTACTCCCTCACTTACTATCCCTCTTCTATACAACGAAAGCCCAGGAAACACACACACCCGGTTTCCTTTAGTGGGCTGAGGAAAAGCAGAAACTTGAATATTCATATTCATATTTTTTTCTTGTTACATATGATTTATGTCTTCCTTCTGAGGATGTCACTTCTTGCTGCTGTCACATGTTCACAAATGGCATCTATCACACCCCTAATATGCTGCTTCTAATCTGGTGAGTGGGAATTTGGATGCTTGTTACAGTTGCCAAAACTATTAATAGGCTGCAAGGAAATACTTAAAAGATTTCCTAATGAGTCAAGTGCATCAAGTTTCGTGCATGGATTTTATGACATCTCAGTATGTTTAGCATAGTGCTTAGAGTATCAGGTACTAAATAAATGCTAGCTGAGTTGGAAAGTCTTTTGCTTGCTTTTTAATTCTCTGCTGTGTTTCGAATTCTAAGTTTTCTCCCCCCCCACACACACACACATTGAGCACACACTACATGTGTCAGGCACTGCATCAACACTGGGGACGCAGCAGTAAACAAGGAAGCCGTGAGCCCTGCACCTGTGGAGTTCCCACTGCAGCAGGGTACGAGTAAGTGCCCAGATGCAGAAAGGAGTAGGTTTTAATTGCCATAAGACCTAGCATAATAAATGGAGCCTATCTAAACTCGCTAATCCCTCCATAGCCTGCCAATTTCCTCTCTATTTGTAGAGAGTAGTGTAAAGTACACTTACTCACGTGCAGAAGAAAGTTTCTGGGCCTCAGAGAACATAGGGCCCAAGTCCAATACCCCGTCCTCGTGAACAGATATATACAAGACAAGGAAACTCAAACTAGAGGAACAGAAAGTAAAAAGAACAACTAAAGCTATCAGCTTATGTAAACTGATGGCCCATACAAGTGGTTTCTACTAACAAATGCAGTAAACATAGTTTACATAGAACTCACACATCAGTGATTGCTTCAAATAAAATGAACTGTGAATGTGGTCATACAATCGAGTCTAACCATTTTTTTCCTGAATTTACAAGTCAAACCAACTCTCTACAGTGGAACGGAGATTGCCTCAATTAATGCAATGCTTTGCATTTTCCAGGAGCATCACAGAACTCCCAAGAATCAAGACTGCACATCAGGTTCCTAATTCAGGCCAAGTCAGTGCGAGACCAAAGAGGAATGGGCCGGTGAGGTCTTATTATGATTAATTGGGGGCTCTCATAATAAGCTCTTAGGAAATATGTCTATTCACATTTGAGCCATGTCTTCAATTTATTTTACGGAAAAAAAAAAAACCAGTTATGTTATGGCAGATACAGAATATTTAATTCTCAAATATAGTTTTGAATCTTAAACACACGCCGTGTAGGTTGTAAATGCCTAATGTATCTACATGCATTCCCTGAACAAATACAATTTCACAGGACTAGAGAATAAGAACAAGTTGATAAGTTTTATTTCAGAGAATCATAATAATTTTTACATTAGTTTTGACGTTTTCACTTTTTAAAAACTTTTGACATATGTTTTCCTACTCGAATGAAATAATGACCTCAGGTAGGGCAGGTATTTTAGCTATTTTAAAGATGAGGTAACGCAGACGTGAAGGTTTAGTGGCTAATGTCGCATAGCTTGAGATAGCTCAAATGGTCAATGGATTGGAGGCTGCTATTAAATCTAGGTTTGCATTTTGGCTCTGCCATTGACTAAGTATATACCTTTGAAAAAGATGTTATTCTCTCAAATCTTTATTTTCGTATCTGTAAAATGGGGATGATTATAGTGCATGACTCATAATATAGATGTTGAGATGAAACAAGACAGTGTGTGTAAATGTTTAGTTTAGGGCTTGGCACAATCTTTGCTCAAAAATGTTTGTTGTAATTATTAAATGGTAAATCCGGGATGCAACCCCAGATTTTCCTGAATTGAAGCTCAGCATTGCTCCTTTACAGCTCAGAACCTCACAAGAAGTTCAGTGGAACCAAAGGGCACCTGACTACAGATTTAGGAAAGGGTAAGTATACCACCTACATGTTCAAATATAAAGTTGATTCAACAAACATGTTCTGAACACCAAATATATGGAAGGCACTGTTATTTAATGAGAGAGAGAAGAATAGATCATTCAGCAAATATTTATTTCATGCATTTGATTCATTCATTCATATTAACTTAGCACCTACTTTGTGCAAGGCACTTTTTAGGTCCTGAAGATACAGAGGTAGACAAGACAGGTGAAGTCTTTGTCCTCAAGGGAACACAGCCAATCAACAGGAGGACAAATCCACTGTTTGATTTCTGATAAAGAAAGCAGCATTTCTATTATCAGAAAAGGTCAGGCAATGCATCAGAGTTTTGTGCCAAGATCTTCACATGCTTGCCTCATTTAATCTACATGGTAGGACTATGAGATGGACACTGTTGCCTCTATTTATAGATCACTTTATGCTGTGAAGCTCTGGCTCCAAGCCCCAGTGCAGTCCCTGTTATGCTATGCTGTATCACAGGGAGGACTCTTTTCACCGAAGTTAAAGGCAGGCCTGAGGATCTAGAATCCAAGAAGGCTAAGTGGCTCCTTTGCTTTTATGATAAGTCTCAACTTAATCTGCACCTTCTGGAGCTTAATCCAGGAAGCTCAACTGGACAGTGAAAAGAAGCGAGAGTGGTGTTTCCTTGAAATCATGGGGCCCAACCAACCTTACCAGGAGGTTAAGAGAGCTCAGGAAGAGAGGAAAGGAAAGAACAGCCAGGGGAGAGAAGGACAGCTGAGACTTTTCTACTTTTTACTTATTATGAATAGCGCTGCTATGAACATTCACGTTCAAGTTTTTGTGTGAACACGTTTTAAATTTCTTTGGTATTTAGCTAAGAGTGGATTTGCTGGGTCATATGGTAACTCAATGTTTAACTGTTTGAAGAACTGCCAAACTGTTTTCCAAACTGGCTGCACCATTTTACATTCCCACCAGGAACATATGAAGGTCCCAATTTCTCCATGTCCTTGTTAACACTTGTTATTGTCTGTCTGTTTTGATTATAGCCATCCTAGTGGGTGTGAAGTAACATCTTATTGTAGTTTTGATTTGCATTTCCCTTATGACTAATGACGTTGAGCATCTTGTTCTGTGATTATTGGCCCTTTGTAAATCTTCTTTGGAAAACGTCTATTCTAATCCTTTGGTCATTTTTTAACTGGGTTATTTCTCTTTTTATAGTTCAGTTGTAAGAATTCTTTCCACATTCTGAACACTATACTGTTATCAGATATGATTTTCAAATATTTCCTCCCATTCTGTGGTGGTCTTTTCAATTTCTCAATAATGTCTTTAGATGTACAAAGATTTTTATTTTTGATGAAGTCCAATTTGTCTATGTTTTTATTGGTAACTTATACTTTCGGTGTCATAGCTAAGAAACATTGCCTAATCCAAGGTCGTGAAGACATCACCTATGTTTTCTCCTAAGGGTTTTATAGTTTTAGCTCTTATATGTAGGTCTTTGATCCATTTTGTGTTAATTTTTGTATATGGTATGAGGTAGGAGATTCAACCTTACTCTTTCACATGTGAATATCCAGTTGTCCCAGCACCACGTGTAGGAAAGAATGTTCGTTCCCATTGAAATCTCTTGGCACCCTTGCTGAAAACCAATTGATCATAGATGTAAAAGTTTACTTTTGGACTCTCAATTCTATATTCTATTGATCTCCATGTCTATCCTTACACCAGCACCACATAGTATTGATTACTGTAGGCTTGTAGTAAGTTTTGAAATCAGGAAGTGTGAGTCCTCCCACTTTGTTCTTTTTCAAGATTGTTTTGGATATTCTGGACCTCTTACATTTCCATATGATTTTTAGAAGTATGTTGTAAATTTCTGCAAAAAAAAAAAAAGGAAAGCTGGGATTTTGACATAGATTTCATTTACTCTGAAGATCAAGTTGGAGAGTATTGTCATCTTAACAACATTAAATCTTCTGATCCATGACCATGGGATGTCTTTCCATTTATTTAGATCTTTTTAATTTCTTTCAATGACGTTTTGTAGTTTTCAGTATACAAGTCTTACACTCTTTTTGTTAAATTTATTCCTAGGTTATTTTATTCTTATTGTTGCTATTGTGAAGAGAATTGTTTTCTTAATTTTATTTACAGATTGTTCACTGTTAGTGTTTAGAAATAAACCAATTTTTGAATGTTTATTTTGCATTCTGTAACTTTGTTGAACTTGTTTATTAGTTCTAAGAGGTTTTTTTGTGGATTCTTTAGGATTTTCAGTACACAAGATCATATCTTCTGAAAATAGAGGTAGTTTCCTTTCAAGTAGGTATGTTTTTATTTATTTTTCTTGCCCAACTGCCCTGGATATAACTTCCAGCACACTGTTGAATAGAAATGGCAAGAGCAGATGTCCTTGTCTTCTTTCTGATCTTAGAGGAAAAATTTTTAGTCTCTCACCATGAAGCATGATGTTAGCTGTGGGTTTTTTGTAGATACTCTTTATCATGTTGAGGTAGTGCCTTTCTATTTCTAGTTTTTTTAGTGTTTTTATCATGAAAGAGTGTTGGACTTTTGTTAAACGTTTTTTCCTGCACTATTGAGATAATCATGTGGTTTTTGTCCTTATTGTATTAGTATGTTGTATTTCATTGATTGATTTTTGTCTGTTGAACCATGCTTGCATTCCTGGGATAAATCACACTTGGTAATGGTGCATAGTGCTTTTTATATGTTGCTATATTCAGTTTGCTAGTATTTTGTTGAGGATTTTTGCATCTATATTCATAAAGAATATTGGTTTGTAGTTTATTTTACTCAGAATATTTTATCTGATTTTGGTATCAGATAATACCGGATCCATAGAATGAGTTGGGAAGTGATGCTTCCTTGTCTAGTTTTTGGAGAATTTGCAAAGAATTTGTCTTATTTCTTCTTTAAATGTTTGGTAAAACTCACCAGTGAAGCTATCCAGTTCTGCACTTTTCTTTGTAGGAATTTTTTTAAATTTCAACTTTAGTATTTTCTTGTTATAGATCTATTCAGATTTTCTATTTCTTCTAGAGTCAGTTTTGACAGCTTGCGTCTTTCAGGAATGTGTCCATTTAATCTAGGTTATGTGATTTGTTTGCACACAATTGCTCTTAGTATTCCCTTATTTTTCTTTTTTATTTCGGTAATGTTGGTAGTAATGTCCCCTCTTTTATTCTTCATTTTGGTAATTTGAGTCTTCTCTCTCTTTCTCTCTCTTTTTTTGATCAGTATAGCTAAAGGTTTGTCAATTTTGTTGACCTTTTCAAAGAACCAATTTTAGTTTTGTTAATAGTATCTATTGTTTTTCTGTTCTCAATTTCATTTATTTCTACTCTGATTTTTATTATTTCCTTCCTGCTGCTTGCTTTGGGTTTACCATGCTCTCATTCTTCTAGGTTCTTATTATGGAAGATTGGGTTATTAATTTAAGATCTTTCTCTTTTATTTAACATAGGCAGTTATAAGTTTTCCTCTAAGCACCACTTTTACTGCATTAATTTTTGGTATGTTGTGTTTTTCATTTCATTCATCTCAAAGTATTTTCTACTTTCCTTCATGTTTTCTTCTTTGATCCATTGGTTATTTAGGAGTGTGTTATTTAATTTCCACATATTTGTGAATTTCCAAAATTTCTCTGTTATTGAATTCTAATTTGATTTCATCATGAGTAGAGAACATACTTTGTATAATTTCAGTCTTTTAAATTTATTACCACTTGTTTTATGTTCTAACATATATCTGTCCTACAGAATGTTCCATGTGTACTTGAGAAGACTTTGTATTCTGCTGTTGTTTTATGGAGTGTTCTATATATGTCTATTAAGTCTAGTTTGCTTATAATATTGTTCAAGTCTTCTAGTTCCCTGTTGGCTTGCTATCTAGTTGTTCTATCTATTATTGAAAGTTAGGTATTAAAGCGTCTAACTATTATTGTTGAATTGCCTATTTCTCCCTTAAATTCTGTCAGTTTTGATTTATGTATTTGGCACTCTATTCTTAGGTGCATCTATATTTATGATTATTATAATTTCTTGATGGATCAACCCTTTTATCATGCTAGAATGTCTCTAGCAATAATTTTGTCTTACATTTACTTGATTTTTCTCCTATTAAAGTGCATTTGTACAAGGTATTAAATATATTCCAACCACAGCACAAACCAGAAGGTAATATGAAAATAAGTTAAATTTTGGTTGTTTTAGAGTTCATTTATTATGTTTTTCCCTAATGTACAAAAATATTTGTGCTAGAAATCTAGTTCAGTCATGTTTAAAGAAGTCAATGTTTATATCGCCCTCTAGTGGACAGCCATGTACACTGACATTTCCTCTGTAGTTAAATGCAAGGAAGCGACCAAATGCTCGCTGATAGAACCATGAACTAGAATCCTAGAAAGCACTGTATAACCCAACTCATAGAAACAGAGCTCAGTCTCCCACCCCACATCTTGGATCCAGGAAAACCTGGAGCTGTGGAAGTCTCCATTTTGTTGTTGCAAGCCAAAGCCTGGTATTTAGAACGCAAGACAGCAAGACCATTAAGTGGGGACCCTGGAAAAGCTCCAAACCCTGAGATACCAGAATTAGTTCACTTGAGTTTTTCTGTTTTCATAGCACATGGAGGAAGATGAGAAACCCGGCAGTGGGTCAGACTGCCAGTCACAGCTGCTGCTTGACTCACACTGACCATATGATTGTTTTGCCAAGCCATGGTACTGGATCTATGTGTAATGTTTTCCTCATCTGATTGCCTTCAAAATTTTTCCTTTAACTTTGGTTCTCAGCAGTTTGACAATGCTATTTTTTGTTTTTTTCCCCCCAAGAATCTGTGGCTTCTATTCTTTCATTGATTTTGGAAAATCCTTGGACATCATCTCTTCAAATATTCTTCTACCCCTCTCTCCCTCTCCTCTTGTAATTACCTTTATGTTAGTTTGTTATTATCCCACAGTTGTTTTTTTTCTCTTTGTGTGCCAGTTTGTATGATACCTATTGACTTATTTTCAAGCCCACTGATTCCTTCTTCTGTAGTTTCTAGGCTACCAGTAAGCTTATTGAAGAAATTCTTCATCTCTGATCTCATGTTCATATTTCTAGCATTTCCACTTGACCGTTTTATGGTTTCCATCTTTATAATGAAATTCTCCATCTGTTAATGTCCATTGTCCATTTATTCCACTAGATATTTTAACATTTTAATCATGGTTATTTTAAATTCCCTGCCTGTCATTTCTAACATCTTGGTCATCTCTGAGTCTGGATCTGTTGAATGCTTTATTTTTTGAAGATAGATTGATTTTTCTTACTTTTTATAGAATCCATGTATGATGAGATTTAAGTTCATCTATGTGACCTAGCAGGAAATAAAAACTCACCATGAGAGAAGAGAGAATCTGTACCGGGACTCTGGTTCAATAGGAAGTCTTGGGTGATTCTGATCAAAAGCTGAGTCTGGTTGAATATGCAACTGAGGTAGAAAGGACCTCTGAAACCAGGCTCCTAGATAAAGCAGCCAGAATAACTAAGTGTGTGAATATAAAAAATTTTAAAAGCCACAAAGTAAAATATCAAGTCTAAGACTCCCTGCCGCCTCCAGAGAGATTCAGACAAGTAGCAACATCCCAACAGGGATATCTCTGGCTGTATGGAACCAGGTGTTGTTTGTTTGTTTGTTTTTTAACTAACAGATTTCATTTTTTAGGACAGGTGTAGGTTTACCAAAATACTGAACAGAAAGTACAGAGAATTCACATATACCCCATCCCCAAACAGCTTCCCTATTATTAACATCTTGCATTGACATGGTATATTTGTTACAATTGATGAACCAATACAGATACATTGTTATTAACTAAAGTCTGTAGTTTACAATGGGATTCACACTTTGTGTTGCACAGTTTAACGGGTTTTGATGAATGCATAATATATACCCACCATTACAGAATCATATAGAATAGTCTCACTGCCCTAGAAATCCCCCATGCTCCCGCTCCACCTATTCATTACTCCCTGTCTGACAAATGCCTGACAACCACTGATCTTTTACATGCCTATAGTTTTCCCTTTTCCAGAATGTCATAGAGTTGGAATCATACAGTATGCAGCCTTTTAAGCCTTGCAAGATCTTTCACTTACAATATGCACTTAAGGTTCCTCTGTGTTTGCATGGCTCATTTCTTTTTATCGCTGAATGATATTCCCTTATATGGATGTTGTGATGGTTAATTTTATCTATCAACTTGACTGGGTCATGTGGTGCCAGATACTTGGTTGAACATTATTCTGGGTGTGTCTGGATGAGATTAACATTTGAATCAATAGACTGAATATAGCAGATGGCCTTCCGCAATGTGGGCAGGTCTTGTCCAATCCATTTAAACCAGAATAGAACAAAAGGCTGAGCAAGAGAGGATTCACTCTCTTTGTCTGAGGGTCTTCAACCTGGGACATCAGTCTTCTCTCGTCTTAGAACTCAGACTGGAACTTACATCATAAGCTCTCCTGGTTCTCAGGTCTTTGGACTGCAGATCTTGAGAATGTTCAGTCTCCATAACTGAATGAGTCAATTCCTTATAATAAATCTCTTTATACTTTGTATATATATAAATCTCTTTATAAACATATAAAGCAGATATTTATTTGGGCAATTAGATATGTGTGTATATCTATCTGTGTGTGTGTGTGAATATACATGTGACAGGTGACACGAGTGGAGCCATATTAAAATAGAGCCAGAGCAGCCATTTCAGAGGAATTGCCTTGCATGTCTTGTTTTCTTTATCTTCCAAACCGGACCAAACCTCCAAGATTCCAAGAAGTCAGCAAAGACAAGAATATCCTGTCTGTTAAGGACTGATGAGGTTGGATTTTACTCATGATTGAATCTCAAGCCAATCAAGGAAGTACAAACCTGGCCTTATCTCATCCAGCACCAAGGAGCTCTTCTTTAATACAACTCACCTCATTCTCCCTTTTTCCCATAAAAACCCTAGGGCCCTCTCCTGTAATCAGAACATATTTGGGGTTTCTACCTGAATCTGTGTCTCCCAAATTGCAATTCTAATTGCCCAAATAAGTATCTGCTGTTTGAATTGTTGTGAGTTTGTCCTCAGTTGACATTTCTTGGCATAGTTGGCAAGATCCAGAGCAAGGGCGCTGGACCCCCAGCACCATCCTGGACACATGGAAGGTACCTCCCAGACCTTGTTCTCTGACATTTTCCACCAGTCTCGGAGTTCCAGCGATAAGTTCTCCTGAATCCGATCCTCCTATTTTCAGTTGAGGTTCAGACCAGATTTTATTTGGGCAGATGAACTGGCTTTGTCCTCACTCCTTTGGAGGGGAGGATTCTGTCCTGACCTTAACAGGCAGAGGATTCAGGTTTAAGAACATTTTCTGGTGAGTGTTATTATAGTTTTCACTTTATTCAAGTGGCCACATTCTCTTACAATTTGAAGTTCAGCTGTTCTTATAACCAGTGCAGACCTCTTAATTTCTCCTGTTATCCAAATGAGGGTCTTCTGACTTCAAAGATAAGAGACATTGCTCCTTCCGACCCTTTTTGGACTGTTTCTAGGTGACTAGAAACCTAGCGGAAGTATCGGGACTCTGTCCATGATGTGCAGCTGTCTCACAGGGCCTCCTAACAGAAGAACATACCCCATTCCTGGGTCAGAAGGAACTTCATAATCTCATATGGAAGGTACACATAAAGGATTGGTCATCCTAGTACCACGAGCAACCTGACACCACTCAGTGCTCAGGAATCTCTGAGAAACGTAAGAGAGAGACCAACGGCAGCCCATTGGTGATGCTTTGGGAAGTGGTCTTCACAAGCAGCACATACCTGACCCAGAACATATACCCTCCAGCCTTGAACAGTCCTCTCTAAACTAGGGGGAACAATTGTTCTAGAACAACCATAAATGATCAACATCCCTCAGGAACTCCAGCTGGTTTTATATTTAAGAACTACAGTCCTTCCTCTTGTAAATCTTTGTCCCAGTTGACTGATAACACCAAAGATGATTTAATATTACAGTGGCCACTTTGGGGCTCCTTTGAGCTTCCAAAACTTGTCCTTTTGGGCACTAGATTTGAGAACCATGGAACAGACCAATTAAATGCAATCTTTAATTTCTAAAGAGTCAAGTGCACCAACTTCTGGCACAGCTGCTTAAAAACTATGGTCTCAGGAGCTGTAAATATTTACCAAAAAACCCCAGCAAGATATTACTAAGCTTGTTTTGTATCTTGAAAGCTTGGCTTGGTAACTGTAGGGTTGGGAGCCAAAATATGGTCAGACAGAAATGTGGGTTGCACCCCATTTGTGGCCAGATATGGCTGGGCAGAAATGTGAGTTAAACTCCATTTGGAGCTAGGGGCCTAACAAACTGCCAGTCTCAGGAGAATTACATTGGCCATTAGAAGGAACATTCCAATTAGATAAACTCATTTAAGAAGTGCACTTAAAAGCAAAGGCTTCAAAATTCCAAAATAGCCTTATTGAAAATTTCATTGCACAAAGGTTATTAAAAAGTAAGATATAAGATATACCTAAAAGAAAAGACTATACAAAAGTCCAGTAACTTAATGGCTTTACCGACATTCCCATATCTACATTTGAAGGAGAGCCCTGTATGGTCCCCTCCCACAGTTAACGAGACTCTGAGAGATTTTCTGGTAAATGGCTATGTTATTCCCTTAAACAGTCAAGGGGAAACTAAAATTAAAAATTAATAGAGTTGTTTAATACTGCCAGAAGTAATTACTATTTGTCTTGGCAGAAACCTGACAAGATATTTAAAAGGATTTAGTAACTTATGATCATAAATTTGACTAAAACGGATGCTGATATTTGGGGCCTGATTGGAATGGTTTTTGTTTTTGTTTTTTTTTGTTTTAGGCCTTCTTCCATAAATTAAAATAAAACTATGTACCCAGAGGGAAAGAAGTAAATTAGGGATAATGTAGTTGGACTGGCCAATCAACCCATGATGTCATTTAAGTTACAAGCCAATTTCTTTTTTTCTTTTTTTGTAAGGAAGATCAGCACTGAGCTAACATCTGATGCCAATCCTCCTCTTTTTGCTGAGGAAGATTGGCCCTGAGCTAACGTCCGTGTCCATCTTCCTCTACTTTATATGGGACACCGCCACAGCATGGCTCTACAAGCAGCGCATCAGCACGTGCCCGGGATCTGAGCACATCGGTGCGTGCCCAGCGAACCCTGGGCCGCTGCAGCGGAGCGTGCACACTTAACTGCTTGCGCCACTGGGCCAGCCCCCACAACCCAACTTCTGAGGAATTGAGAGCAACTGTCCTTATCTTAAAAATCTTTGCAAAACAAGAAATGCAGCTCTAGAGGCAGACAGATTTCACCCACTCCCTTTCAGAAATCCCAGAAACCTTCCCTATTTATTTCAAAAAGCTTGTGACATCTCCAGGAACTGTTATTTAGACTATCAGCAATTCCTAAGACTAAAGGAAAAAAAGAGTAAACAGCTATAGAAGCATGCTTGCCCCAAATCTAGCATCTTAAGTGTCTTCTCCACAAATATTAGTAGAAAAAAGCTTTAGTCGTCTAACCTTAATTTATTCCATCTGCGAGAAACTAAATTTGGATCAAACTATTCTTTCATAACTAGTGAGCTTTGTATTACTGTAACTGATACATGGCAGTAATTTTAAAATAATAGCTATGGAGTATCTATGTACGTGTGTCTATATATATATGTATGTTATGTGATATTTTTCTACCTCCAGATGGTATCATTTCTAAAAGAACTCTATTTAATTGGCTTAAAGTAAGCACTTGTATAAATTATTTCTAAATATAATAGAAATTAACCCAAATAAATTTTATATGATCTAGGAAAATATTTGATATTAAAACTAACTTGTTTGTTGTCTTTAGAGTTCTAAGCATTAAATATAAAGCTTCTGTTCTCTGTAGGTTTGCCAAAAGCCAAAACAAATTCATATTATCTCTGTTAAAAAATTTTGCAGCAAAAAAAAATATTGATGTCTTACTTTGTCTAATGGCTCATGAAATTTTCATCGATAATCTAATTATGAATGTTAAGAACAAATAAATTATATAGATGTTAATTAAATAAGAATTTTTAGATGTAATAATTATATTTTATAGTATGTGTACATAAAAATAACTTCAAAATTTTTGGTAACTTGAAATGTTAGAATTTTTCTAAGTTAAATGATAGAAATTTATTGAATATTTAAATCATTTCCAAATAAGACAAAATTTTAGACATTAATTACTAAACAGTTTCATCTACCTTTGGCTTCTTACTACAGAAAAACCAAAAAGAATTGGGTTTATTAATAAACATGTTTTGTGCCACACTGAGAAATTTTCTATGAGAAAGCATGTTTCTAGAAAGTATTTATGTCTGCCAATCCACAGAATGCTAATGTAAAAGAATAAGGGAAATATCTCTGTATACGAGAAAAGTAAGTTGTATGTTTTCAGTAAAGAAGGTATAAAGAATGAAAATATTTTTGTTTGTTTTGTTAAGAAAGTAAATTTGTTTTAAAGTAAATTTGGTTATGGGACGAGGCCGGCCCCGTGGCTTAGTGGTTAAGTGCGCACGCTCCGCTGCTGGCAGCCTGGGTTTGGATCCCGGGCGTGCACTGACGCACCGCTTCTCTGGCCATGCTGAGGCCACGTCCCACATATAGCAACTAGAAGGATGTGCAACTATGACATACAACTATCTACTGGGGCTTTGGGGGGGGGAATAAATAAAAATAAAATCTTAAAAAAAAATTGGTTATGGGAAAGGGGAAAGTACTTATTATCCTAAGGAAAGGCTAGGAAGGATGGAAGGCATGGGACAAATTCTGAATGTAAAAAGGAAAGTTATAGAAGGTTTGTGGGAGAGGAACCCTGAGAAAAGAGTTTTGTGTGTGGTGAAGTTGGTTAAGATCAAAATGAATTTAATTAAGCAAATGAGTTTTAATATCAAAAGTAAGCTGGTATAAAATTACAATTTGGTTTTCTCTCTTTTTCTTAAAAAGACAGTGTTTTTGGACTTTTAGTCTGCTCTTGATAAAGAGGTTATGAAATGTTTTTCTCTACCTTTGAGGAAGTTTACATAAAAGGCAGAAATTCTATGTTTTGTCAAAATAATTTCCTATGTTTAAAAAGCTAAGGCCTCTCTATTAAGAGAGCTAAGGTTTTTTTTTTTTTTTTAAACTGTTTAACTCTCAGTGTTTGCCTTTAACATTTTCTTTTGTTACTTTGGTTAAATGGATAACTAACCATTGTTTAACAGTGACCTATGATCCTATTTGACCAAGTGTTTTAAAACCTTTTGATATTTTTGACAAACTTCCCCAAATTCAAATCCTAAATAAAGTCTTTCTTTTGACCTGAAAGTAACTTTGAGAATTTCCGGCAGGACCCTGGGACTTCTCAAAGAATTTGTTCTCTCCTCTTATAAAAAGGGAGATTTTAAGCTAATGAGGCTTATGTGGTATGTTAAATTACATGGGAAGTATTGTCCAATAAATGATGATATACCTTCTTAGGTTATATTGTGTGGGTGAATGTTATTAAAATAAGTGTTCTAAAAGTTATATAAAATTCCTAAAATTCTGATATGTCCTGGTATAATGTCATAATTCTAGTCACTACCTTAAAATGTTATATGTCACAGAAATAACCAAATTTCCTTGTCAATTGCATTGTAATCAGATCTTTAACCATGCCATGTTAAGTCTTTTGTCATTTACAGGTAGTTATTGTTTTACTCTGATACTTTTGCAAATATGCTTCATCTTCAGAGAGATTCGTGCATGAAAAGGACTGACATTTACTCTAGAATAAAGGTGTCTGATAAACTTTCAGATTATAAAACTGAACTGGGTAAGAAATTACAGAACTCTAATGGAGAAACTGGTGGCTTCATAACACTGCTAACAAAAGATCAAGAACAAATATTAATTACATGGGACTACATGAACTGAGGAGGATACTCTAATGTTTTGTTTTTCCAGATTTAAAGAAATCTTTTCTCTTAAGCTATCAACAATTTGGTAAGATATAACTTTGTGAACAAAGATGAAACATTTACTTTTTCTCCCTACCTGATTCCTCCAGAATTCAGAAACCTTCAGTAAGTATTCTTATTTTCACTTATATAAATAATCAAGTGAAGTTTTTCATATAAAAAAATTAGTTTTACTGTGATTGTCTTTTGTAAAAAAAAAAATGAGGGTAATTCTGGAGATAAAAATTATGTAGCACCTTTGTAGATATTAGATTTTAGTCCTGTTAACTGTCTTTGAGGTTTTATTATATACCTATAGACTGGACTCCCCTGGCATAAGGTATTGCTTTTGGTCTCACTGATTGTCTGTAGTATCCTCTTTGGAAAACATGAACTGACTCCACATTGGCAGATCAGTGTCTATTGGTATACAACCTTCTACTGATCCCTTGTTGTCTTATGCTAGTATGGCCAGCTACTGTAAGTCTCTAATGTCTTATGCCCAAGCCTATTATTAACAGGTTAAAGAAGCTTTCCTGGATTCCAAGTTAAAGGATCCTGTTGGTCACAGTCTAGAGCCTGACAACTGGGTATTCTAGCAGCATTGTCAGAGGAAGACAGCCCTTGAGCCCCAGTGGAAAGGACCTTGCCAAGTGCTCCTAACCACTGACACTGCTGCAGAACTAGAAGGCATTGAACCTTGGAGGTACATCTCACAACTACAGAAGGTTCCACCTGACATCTGGTCCTGTATAAATGCTGGAGACCTCCAAATCCAATTAACTAGGAAGAGAAGCAGCCAACATATGAAGCAGACAGCTTTCCCAAGATGTCTGGACCAGGCCTGTATACCCTTTATTTGCTGCTGCTTCTTACCTTATTTTCTCCCTCTCTTTCTTGGAAAGACAATATTCTTATCTGTATCTCTCAATCTGTTACAAATGGGGGAAATCTTTCTGACTGTTGGGTTTGTCATCAGAAGCCCCATCTAGTACACGAATCTAGAGATCCTTTATTACATTTAATTACCAATCTCTCCTCCATTCCTCCCCTAATTCATTGTGCTAAGTGTCTAGAAATTCTCGCCTAACCAATTAAACCTCCAGAGATTTAAGAGGTAACATTTCTAACTGTTGTAAATACCTCTTGCTTTACTTGAGTAAACACCTCTGGCAAGCTAGAGACAGAACTAGACAGAATTTGGGCACAAGCTGAATGGTTAAATGCAGTGTCCACTGACATCCCATTGTTCTTTGATCTCTTTAGCTGGCTGCCCTCAGACATTGCCTCTTGGTTTAGGTCTATTCTCCAATGCGGACCTAGCATTTTGTTTGTTATTATAGGAATTCTCATTGTTGTAAAACTTTGTCTCCTCTGCATAGGTCAATGTTATAAAAATACCACTCAGATAATGGTCAGTCAGTGCTTTGAGATGATTACTAAGGCTTAGGAAACTTCACCTGAGAAACTTCAAAAAATTGCAGAAGATGTTTACCTTAAAAGAACTTGACAGTAGAGCCTTACTCTGCTCTAGCACTCCCGTTGCTCTAATGTGGCCTAAAGCCTCCTAAGGAAACCACTTTCTCTCCTACATGGGTCATGACATACCAGGAATAAGCCTTCCTGGCGACAAAGGACTAACGATGCTTTGATGGCTGATCAGCCATCATAGTCAGTCAGCAATACTTTCCAGTGTTTGATCAGTGATGCTTTCAGAGAAAGATCTTGATCAAAAGGGGAAAATGTGAAAGACAACATGAGTGGAGTCATAGTAAAATAGATCCAGAGCAGCCTTGCACTTCTCAGAGGAAGTGCCTTGCAAATTTTGTTCTCTTTATCTTTCAAACTGGACCAAACCACTGACAGTCCAAAAGTCAATAAGGACAAGAATAATCTGTTCATAAGGACTGATAAAACTGGACTTTGCTGATGACTGAATTGCTAACTAATCAATGAAGTATAAGTCTAGCCTTTTGCCTGATGATTGAATCTCAAGCCAATCAATGAAGTACAAACCTAGCCTTACTTCATCTAGCAGCAATGAACTCTTCTTCTTTTTTTTTTTTGTGAGGAAGATCAGCCTTGAGCTAACATCCATGCTAATCCTCCTCTTTTTGCTGAGGAAGACCAGCTCTGAGCTAACATCTATTGCCCATCCTCCTCCTTTTTTTCCCCCCCAAAGCCCCAGTAGATAGTTGTATGTCATAGTTGCACATCCTTCTAGTTGCTGTATGTGGGACGTGGCTTCAGCATAGTCAGAGAAGCAGTGCATTGGTGTGCGCCCGGATCCGAACCCGGGCCGCCAGTAGCGGAGCGTGCGCACTTAACCGCTAAGCCACGGGGCCGGCCTGAACTCTTCTTTAATACAACTCACCTCATCCTCCTTTTCCCCCCAAAATCCTAAGCCCCTCTCCTCTAATTGGAACATGTTTTGTGTTTCTACCTGAATCTGTGTCTCCTGAATTGCAGTTCTAATTGCCCAAATAAATATCTGCTGTTTGAATTGTAGTGAGTTTTTCCTCAGTCGACAATATATATCTTATTTATTCTGTTTCTCTGAGAATCCTGACCAATACAGATGTACTACAGTTTGTTTATTCATTCACTTATTGAAGGACATCTTGGTTGTTTCCAATTTTTGGCAATTATGAATAAAGCTGCTATAAACATTTGTATACAGGATTTTTGTGGACATAAGTTTTCAACTCATTTGGGAAAATACCTAGGAACACAATTATTGGATTGTATGGTAGACTACATTTAGCTTTGTAATAAATTGACAAATGGTCTTTCACAGTGGCCATACCATTTTGCATTCCCACCAGCAATGAATGAGAGTTCCTGTTGCTCCATATCCCTGTAGCATTTGGTGTTGTCAGTTGGAACCAGTTTTTAATAGTGCCATAATATGCGACAACAATATTTTAAAACTAGAATCCACTGATAAACAGTTGGGATTTTGTATTTGTCTCTCTTTATGGTGTTTGGGAACAAGACTGATCTCTTTGGATTAAGTGGATCCTTTGGGTTCTTATATCTTGTTGATGAGAAGAGTTTACAAGAGGGTACTGGATGTCCTTCTAATTTAGACAGGTGGGGACTTAAGCAATTAATTGGAGACATAAAAGTGATATTGACATAATTTTATCCAAGCTAATGAAGGGAGTAATGTGCCATAAAATATTGGCAATTATTTGGAAAGATATTTTATACAAACCACTTAAAAGTCTATGCTTTAAGAATCTAACCAAAACCTGAAGGTTTAGTCAGCTGACTGCCAAGTGAAACCGTGATCACCTTTCCTTTGCCTTCTGGCCTTCCACTTCCCACCCATCATTTACCAGTCTGAGACAGAAAGAAGTGAGTATAAATATCTTATAATAACTCCAATTCTTAGCTGCTCATGATTATTTATAAATACTGACCAACCCTAGAGTTTGGCTTTTTAGCTTAAGGTTTTAAGAGAATTTTAAGCTGAGATTTAAAACTCTCCCTTTTACCATTTATTCCAAAAAACAAGAGGAGAAATACCCTAGCAATGTTCCTTACTTTCAGATAGGTGAATATAAATAAGATTTCCAATAAATTGAGTAAATTAATGATGATATTTAAATTTCAAGCTAAGAATAGTCAACTTTGGGTAGTGGGATAATGGGTATGCAGTATTTCTTCATCTTTTCCCTACATTTCTACATATAATTTGAATTTCTCCAGGCCACACTTACCTAGGAGTTCAGTAAACAAACAATAACAATAATAAAATAGTGTGTCTCTGGCTCATATTCCACCCTATGAATTATGAGTTTTCCTGTTCTATTCTCCAACACCATACCCCCGGCTCCACACACACCTCACATTCCTCCCAACTCTACCAATTCTGTGTTCTAGGCACTAAGCTGGCCCATTGGGAGAAACATTGATTAAGTATCTGGAAATGAAAGTAGGATATGTCCCAATTGTAGTGTTATAGAAGGCCCAAGGGATAGAAGGCACTGCTTATCATTTGCTATTAGTTCTTCTTCTGCTCCCGTCTGGCCTGGTGAATATCCAGTTCCCAGGCTGCCCCATATGGAGGAGTATAGGTTAGTCTGGCTCTCTGTCCAGGCTGCTTTGTCCTCTTGTTGTAGCTTCTTGTCAGTCTTTGATCTTGACTGCAAGGTTAGTTAACCTCCACCCTCATTTTTACCAAATTCTGTTCACAAAATACAAAAGCTGTCCCACTTTGTGCTCCCAATGTCTAAGAGACAATCGTCCTATCCAGCTAAAGAGCAGAATCTCCTCTTCCAAGAATCCAGTATAAAACCCTCAAAGATGGGGTCAAAGAACAGTTTTCTTGTTGATTGTTTGAGCCTCTACTCTGTCATATCAATACTTCGCAAGAGGTTTCTCAGTCCTACATTCAAACACATCCAATGTCAGTCTATCCTAACACTACTGACATGGCCATATATGTAATACACATTTTGTATTCCAGTTTCTTCTGATAATAGAACCCAAGTTTTTTCCTTGGGGAATTATCCCTTTCCATTTAAGCTGTATAGTTCAGGCAGGCTGACTTCATCAATGGCTTCTATAGTAGATTGAAAGTGGCTACAGTTTGTTATTCTTCCAGTTGAGAGATAAAGACTAATTTCTCTCATTTAGTCTGAGCTGTCTTAGTGACTTGCTTGGCCAACAGAATGTGGCAGAAGTGAGGTTCTGAGACTTTTAAGTCTAGGTTTTAAGAAGACTTACAGCTTATACCCAGGGCTCTTGGAAGATCTGAGGAACAATGGCCAACATATAAAAAATCTGGCTACTTTGAGACTGCTGTACTGGGAAGAAGCCCAAGCTTCCACATGGGAAGGCCTCAAGGAAAGACAGATGCCTGGCCAGCCCCAGCTGTTCCAGCCTAGGCATTAGATATATGAGTGAAGAATCCATCTGGGATGTTCCAAGCCCCAGCAGATGAAATATAGTAATGGACCAGAAACCCAGCTAGGAGCCAACCAACGTCCTAGACATATGGTCCTACTTGAAAGGCCCCTTCTCTCCAGCACTTGGCCCATCCAGATCAGGCCTCAGACATTGTGAAGCAAAGATAAGCCATGTCTTCCATGCCCTGTCCATTTTCTTGACCACAAAATTATGACTATAATAAAACTTGACACCATTAAACTTCAGGGCAGTTTGTTACACAGATAACTGAAACAGCTCCAGAAGTAGGTGTTTAATTCAGATGCAGATAACCAGAACAGTGAACAATAGAATTTGGTTCAGGACTGAGCACAAGACCAGGTCTGGTCAATCATTTCCATCCCACAGCCTTAGTGGTTGGTTAGGAGAGGAGTTTGTGATCCAATGGCACGCAGTACTTGGAATTTTACACAAAGTGGAACAAGAATCTCTCTTTCTGTAGTGTTTCTGAGAGGGTAGGATGTGAGAACAGAAAAGCAGAAAGTCATTGTATCTCCACTAGCTTGCCTAAGTGGAGGAGGAGAGAGCTTACCCCCAAGAAAACAGCATCAAGAGATACAGAAAGACCAGATCAGATAACATCATTAAAGTCAGACCTACCTTGGACTTTTTCAGGTAAAAAAAGCCAATGCATTTCCTATTTTGCCTAAGCTAATTTGATTTTTTGTTTTGTTAATTGAAATAAAAAATGTACTAACTTCTACATATGTGAATCCTTTGGGTGTACTGGTTCAATTAAATACGTCTAATTTTAATCATAAAATTTTAAAGCTCTATTTTTTTTAATTTGAAGATGAAATCTCATGTAACTATAAAATATGTAACAAATAATTGGTGGTGGAGTTTTATTATCACCATAACTTTTATCAGAAAAGACTAACAACCTCATTTTACCAAATTTCTATAAAACAAAGAAGTGGATGAAGAAAATCCACTAATCCAGGAAGTGCTAAAGCAAGAATGTGAACTCACATCTGGTTCTAAATTCCATATTTTATCTATTATAGTCCTAGGAACAGCTTCTTAGGAGCTCTGAAAAATTTGATAAGATGCTACACACTGGAACACAAAATCAAATGTATAGTCAGTACATATATTGATACTACATGGTCACTTTGATTTTGTTAAATTCTGGAGACAGATGCAATTACAGATGAAAACTCAATGCATCTGATTGTCCCCAAACCTTCCCCTTTTCCTCTTGCATACTTTTAATAAGTTTGAAGTTTTAAACTTCTTTTGTGACCCCCAAAACATTTTTTTAATGTCATGATCAAGTGGACAATGAATCAGAAACTGAGAATCAGGTAAAAAAATTTTGAGATGGTCTCCATCTTTCATTCCCCCACCTGGCCCCAAATCTCCACTGTACAACTTTGGCTGTATTGGCCTGTTTGCTTCTTAGTTAATAGTAATGTAACTCTTTATAAATTTTTCATTTTATTTAATTTTGAAACAATCCCAAATTTACAGAAAACTGGGAAGTACCATACAAAGAACTTTTTTGTCCTGTGCCATTTGAGAGTAAATTGCTGACCTCATGCTCTATCACCTACAAATACTTGAGTGTATATTACCTACAAATAAGAACATTCTTAGCACATCTACAGAACAATCCTTAAAATCAGGAAGTAAATATTAATTCTCAGATTCCATTCAAGTTTTTCCAATAGTCTCCAAAATTGTCTTTTAAAACCAAAGGATTAAGTTCAGAATCTCACAGTGCATCCGTTTGTCACGTCACTTTTGTCTCCGTCAGTCTGGAACGGGCTAGAACATTTCTTCCACCTTTCTTTGACTTTCATGACTTTGACAGCATTGCAGATTATAGACTATTCTATAGAATGTCCCTTGATTTAGATTTTTCTAAAGGTTATTCTAGATTCACATTACACATCTCTGGCAGAAGTATCACAGAAGAGATGCTACGTTCTTGTCATTGCATCCTACCAGGGGCACAACTTCAACTTGTCCTGTCACTGACGAGGTTCACTTTCATCATTTGATTAAGATGGTATCTTCCAGGCTCCCTCACTGCAAAGTTATCCTTCTTCGAATACACAGAACACACTCACCTCCCCTCCAAGTGAAATAATCCACAGTCTCATCCAGTTACTTCATTCTGCTCAAAATCCAACATCTCTGGGTGATGTATAGTCATTTCTGTTGTGTTCAGGTGTGGCTCTTCATGGTCTAGCAGCCTGTCAACTAAAATGCGAGTTAGCCTACTCTCTCCCATCGGATGTCTACCTGATACCCTCCATTAAACGGCTGAATGGAACCAAAATAATTGCAATAGGAACTTTCGTTTGGTGAGGGAAGAATGGGTGACACATAGCAGTCACAGGTCTATAACAATTATTAAATCCTACTAGGCAGGAGAAATACTTGCTGTGCTCACAGTGGAGTCAGTTCCTTGAAAAGCCTATCTGGATACTCCTGGTTCTATTCTCAGCAATTAACACTCCAGTCATTGAGCCTTCTGTGTTAGTATATTACTTGCTTATGGTCCTATGTGGCCACATTTGATGTAAGCATTAGGGAGAAGGTCCACCCTGAGAATTGTACATCATTTTTACAAGTTAGGTGACCTGAAGGTATCTTTAAGGGCTCAAAAAAATCACAGAATTTTGCAGAATAGGATTGAGATTTCTTTGTCAATGTGATGCCTTCAAAAATTTAGTTGCCTTATAGTCTTTGCATCAAGGCAGTTCCATGTGCTAGTAACTATCTAATGATGATTTTTCTCATCTTGCATAGACTTTAAATTTTCATTTAGGTTTTTTTCTAATCTTCAATAAAATTTTCATTTCATATAATACATATTTATCTGCTCATGAACATATTAAAATGTATTGTTATTTTATTCTTATGTGTATATTATGGAAGTTTCCTTCTATTTCTAGATTAGTAATTATTTCAAAAACCAAAATGAGTGTTTAATTTTATCAAATGCTTTTCAGCGTCTATTAAGATCACCATAGAGTATCTTCATTTTAAATTCAATATTGTCAGCACAAAAAAATTATAGTAATACCTATGTTCCCGTTACCCACTTAAAGAAATACAACATTACCAATACAAATGAAGCCCCTATATATCCTTCCCTAATTCTTTTCTCCTCTGATACTCTGTAGCACTCCACTATCCTGGGTTTAATTTTTATTATATCTGTACTATCTTTATACTTTGCCACACATGTATATTTTTCTAGTAAATATATAATGTTGTTCAGGTTTTTAACATATGTATTTAAGGTTTCACATTGTATGAACCTCTCTACAAATTACTTTTCTTCACTCAACATTGTTCTTAAGATTCATCTTGTCTGATACATGTAGTTCTAGTTCATTTTAACCACAATTTAGTGTTCCACTAAATGAACACACTAAATTTATTTGATATTTATCCATCCTCCTGGGGATGGTCATTTACATTGTTTACACTTTTTTTTTTCGCTATTTCATTGTTACTATGTCTTTCTCTTTGTGCACATATGCAAATTAGGGTTGTCAGATTTAGCAAATAAAAATACAGAATGCCCAGTTAAATCTGAATTTCAGATAAGCAATGAATAATTTTTTTTGGTATAAGTATGTCCCAAATATTACACCCTATAAAATACAGAACACACTAAGAAATGTTGTATAAAATGACCCAACACACACACACACACACAAAGTAACAAAAGTTTCCAAAAATAATAATTACCCTTATTTATTGATTTCCACTCTAATTATTCATTTTCTATTGAATTCAAGTGTATTCTTTCCCATTCCATCCCATTCCTTAAAAAAGGACACACATATATAGATATATATCCTCTATACTTTCCTCTAGAAGTTTTAATATTTTGGGTAGTGATTTTTTGTCTGGTTTAATTACTACTATATTCCAAATGCTTGGAAGAGTGTTGGTGCATAACAGGCATGCAATATTTGCTGCAAGAGTGAAAGAAGAGGAAATGCTCAGGGGCAAAGCAAAGTGAAAGTGGAAAATCAGAATAGTGAGGGGGAACTGGAATTTCTTTGATTTGTGCAAGGTGGAGCACTGAAGCTAAGCCATAGAAAGCCAGGACCCTCAGAAGGCTGCATCCTAAGAGAAAATGTTGACAAGAAAAAAATGTTTAGCTGGCCATTTAAAAGGATAATTATTATATTTTATCTAGCATTTTAGAGGTTTCAGTGGAAGAGAGGAAATTCTTCAAGAGAGGTTGGCTGTGAGGATTTCTCTGGTGACAATCGTCAATGTGCTGTATACTCCCCAGAGGGTGAAAGGATGAGGAGTTTTCTCCCCTCACTTCAAACCAAATAAAAGGTTTTCAAAGAACTACTCCAGGAGCTTGTCATGTGCCTCCTGGCATTTGGATGACACAGCTAAGAGACTTTCTGGAGGCACCAGGGTGACAGAGAAGAGAGAGGGCTTCACAGGAAGCAGCCGACATCTCTAGAATTGGGCAGGGTCCAATATGTCCTCAGAGAAACTCTCTGGTCTTGAGTCATCTTGAAAAGGACGTGCTCAGAAGGATGGCCTGAAGGAGGGAGATGACTCCAATAGAAAGGCTCTATGTAGGATGAAACTTCAGAAAGCAGGAGCTGAGGGTGGGTTACAAATAGGGGTTTCTTGGTAGGAGATCCCCCAGGGACGGGGTTCTAACTCTACCAAACACACCATCAGAGAAAGCACCAAAATGACCGTCCGAACCAGAGATGACTTCGGGCCAGATGACAACTGCTCCAGCTTATAACACTCCACCCACAACTCTCTCTGCCTGACTGGAGGGAGGGTGGGGAGGTAGGTACAAACAACTGTCCAGGGAGAGAGGAGTTGGAGTGAGGAGACTGGAGAAATTTGACCCTAGCTGCCTTTCTCCCTGCAGGTTTCCAAGCTTAAGTCAGACCTTATCTGGTGGAGGAGAGACACTGAAACTGCACAAAATGCGTCAAACTTTGAATACAGATAGGACTACAACTAAGACAAGAACTACGGGATCTGCCGGCAAACCTAAGCTATTCAGAAGAAGTTGAGCTATTTTAAACTATCATCCCTAATAAGCAGAGCTTATTCAATAAACTGGTTCAATACATTTTTCTGGGTAATCATTTTATCTAAATTTCCAAGTGTGTTGATAGAGAGGTACATACTATTTTTCTCATAACATTAAAAATCTCTGTGCCTATAGTTATATCCCTTTCTTGTTTCTACTGTTGTTTATATGTATCTTCTCATTCTTCTTGATCAGATTTATCTGTTTTAGGTAGTTTATCAAGAAACAAGCTTTTGATTATATTGGTCAAATCTACATTTTTTTGTTTTCTATTTCATTAGGTTCTGCTTTTGTATTTATTGATTCCTTTCTTCTCTTTTCTTTGGGGTTATTTGATATACTCTTCCTGAATTGTATGCCTAGTTTTCAATCTTTTTAGTTTTCTAATAGTTGTTTTTAAGGTTATATTTTCACTTGAATACCATTTTAGCCCTGTTTTAAAATTATTCCTGACCAAAGATTGAAGAAACACTCTTTTTCTTTTACAGGACCCAAATTAATTTTTTTCATAAGGCAATGAGATTCAGAATGCCAGGAGACAGGTCTCAGGTGAAATAGTCTTTCAAGATAGTGCCCTTTACTTTCTACTTAAGATCATTTAAGAAATTGGACATTCTCTGCTCTGATTTCTCATTCATCTTTTATTTAGACTTCACCAACATTGTTTCAGAGCTCTGTGCAGTGAAGAAACTCCCCTTTTTATGTCTTAGGAGGAACACAAACGTAAGAGGTATTTTCACGGACAAGATCTGTAGACACAGCCTGGCCACTGAATCTGAAGATAATTGGCAGTGATAATGTTTAATTGCGTAACTTTTCATTTTTTCACCAGGAGCACTGAAAGACAGATTTTCTTGATTTGCTAAAAGATATGGTCCAAATCAGCAAGTGTGAATCAGTTTCCACAACTCAGAGCAAGCTATGATTCAGCAACACATCTCATATTTTCTTTTCCTCCTTTGCTATAATTTATATAAATTTCCTCTTGGGGAGGAGATAGCCTCAAATTTTGTGGAACTATGCTCTCCTAAGTGACAATTTATGCAATCTACCTTTTTTTCCCAAATGAAGGAAGTATTGTGACACGGCAAATTGCCAAGAAGGCTTAGCTTGCAAAACACAGTTTCTAAAGATTCCTTGGCATATTCTACTTTTCAGCACTTCCTATTGATTAGAAATTGACGGTGCATATTTAGGGCATGATAAATCCTTGTATTTGGCCATTATCCAAGACAAAGTGAAAGAAAATAGCTGCTGTCTGGCCCAGCTGCAACATAAAATTAGTGAAATAATGACATACAAAGGCAAGGCTGTCATGCATGGGTGGCTTTACCCAGCTGCTTAGAGATCACGATTTATGAGCTCTAAACTGGTTACTGATTTAGCAATGTGTCTACCCTGTTGTTAGGGTTGTTTAATGAATAACTTTACGACTCTCTATATTGTATTGACTTTTTATATAGCATTAGATAATGTTGTTTTATTTTGGCTTTAAACTGATAAAAATGATCTAAATTTTAATCTAGTGAAGCCAATGATGTTCTTTCTGGCTCTCAGAAGTTTTGATCCAAACATCAAATTCTCCTTTTTTGTTTTTTGTGATGAAGATTAGCCCTGAGCTAATATCCAATGCCAATCCTCCTCTTTTTGCACAGGAAGGTTGGCCCTGGGCTAACATCCGTGCCCATCTTCCTTCACTTTATATGGGATGCCGCTACAGCATGGCCTGACAAGTGGTGCATCAGTGCGCGCCTGGGATCCAAACCTGCGAACCCAGGGCTGCCGAAGGGGAGCACGTGCACTTAACTGCTACGCCACCCAGCCGGCCCCTCAAATTCTCCTTTTGAGGTGTTCTGTTTTCCTTCATCGGATGACGAGATACTTTCTATAGCCTCGCAGGCTGTGGCTTTCAAAGTAATGTTGATAATGACAATAATTGCTTTAATTAAATCAACATTCATAGTTCTTCGAACCAATGCAAGGACTGTCCAGTGTTTTCCCAAGCAGTACTGGTTTGATATGACTCCCACTGTCCCTTAGGCTTAAAGGCAGATATTTGTCAGGAGCTGCAGTGACAGAATGCCAGGGTTCCCAAATGGAGCCAGTAAAATCTCCTATAGGATTAGCAGCGTAGAAAGGGAGGATGTGAATCACCAAGATAAGTCAAAAATTGAAGACATCTGGTGAAAAGAAAAATAGAGAACTGATACCTCTGTGGATGTGAAAACTTCCTGAGCAGATCTCACATCTTTACATACCATGGGACTCTGATATCATACCCTAGAACTGAGGCATATTTTTTCTCTCATTAACTACCTTGCTTTTATAATTCTGCTTTCTGTATAACACACATATTTAGCATGCTATGACTCATTATGAAACACTACTTTGCAATTTATCTAAACACATTTCATCATTCCACTAGTTCTCTATATCTGGTCCACAATGCCTATTGACTGGGCACAGGCATTATGTTGGCTAACTTAACCCATAAGGATAGCTAAATATTGATGGCTCCAGCCCATTGCATTGTGGGCTGTGCACAGATACAACCCTGCCCAAAGATTTCCACAGTCCCCACTCTACCCACACCGTCCTCACCCCCAACTCCTCTCCTGCCCTGCATCCATTCCCACAGTCAGGTCAAAGTTTGTTTTCTATGCTTTCTTATTCCAGTTTTGCATGTTTCTCTAGTGCAAAGAATTTTTAATGATTGGCTGCAATGAAATGTCTCCACATGGTATTCCTATTATAGCACAAATATAAAGTTGAAAAAGAATTTCTTTATGAATTCTATCACTTGGAGTTGTATCAGTGAGCACTTAGTGAATATTTTGCTTTGCTGATAGAAATATTTAATTTATACTCGAATATTGTTGGATGCATTCTGTTATACTTTCTCACTCTGTCCACACATCAGTCATCTAGACATTGTTTTAAAGTCTAATGTGTAGACACCAATTAACAATATTATTTATTTCAATATATTGATTACTCATCAATTACTTCAAAGAAGAGTTTGATCACTTCTCTATAGTTGGGTTTGCTCCCATACAGCTCAGCCTCTTCCCACAGATACCTCCCAAACATATTACTGGGCATTTTTAATAATTAGAGTCCCAGCTTCTCCACATAGAGGCCACCCCATAAGAGGAGGCTGGTACACACTTAATCTTTCCTAAAATAAGGGTTTATCAGATAGTTATCAGTCATGCCACTTATCAGTAGAGGGAAGAATCTCTTATTCTAAATACTACACATGGAACTCCAGCCTTGAGGAGTAGATGCTATCACAAGAGCAATAGGATTAGGAAAAACATACTAGAAAAGGAAAATAAAATTAAAGGATCAACTTAAAAGATTGCTGGATCTTAAGTTATATTCACCACATATCCTTTCATCTGCATATTCAGTATTACTCATCCATTAATTCTCCAATTTGCAGCTTAGTTCCTAGATAGTTCATTTGAACAAAGTGAATTTTCCTTTTTTACCTAAATCTTCCAGGCACATAATAAAGTTGCAAATTCTTATTCTGGTTAACTCAATAGATTACTATCAAATTGTTTCTGTAGGTTTATGTAAACAAAACTTTATAAGGACTAAGCAAACAAATACAGTTGGATTCTAATCCAAATAATGAATGACAAAAGTCAAGTTTATCAATTTTGTCAAATGGTTGGTAACTATCAATATTTGGTATGTGTTTGTTTTTATATTTAATTGATAGAAGAAAAATAATACCCTAAGATAGTTAATTTAGAACTCTTGTTTCTATTTTTTCTTTACCCAAGAGTAATTTAAAAGGGTGATTGTAAATTTCCAAATGGAGGGTGTGTGTGTTTTTTTTTTTTTTTGATTTTTTTATTATTTTGTTGTGAATTTCCACATTTTCGGCATTGTGGTCAGAGAATGCGGTCTTACGTGAATTCTGCTTTTGAGGCTTCTGTTTAAGATTTTTCAGTGTGGCCTGATATATCATCAATTTTGGTGAGTATTCCACGTGGATTTCACAGTGAAGTATATATTTTTACATGTTAAGTGTAGGATTCTATATCCTTTTATTAATCAGAATTGTTAATTGTATTAAAATTTTTCATATCCTTACTATTCTGTTTGATATTTTGATTTCTGAGTTATAATAAATTGTCTTACTATGGTTGAGAATTTGTCAATTTCTTCTTATCATTCTGGCAATTTTTTCTCATTATATATTTGAAGTTGTGTTGATAGGCACATATAGGTTCATGATTAAGGAATGATTTTCTTATTAATAAAGCTTTATGCCATATAGTCTAGTTAGTTTTATTTTTATATTGGTACACTTATCTTCTTTATATTACTTTTTGCCTTGAATACCTTTTCCATTCTTTCTGGTCATTTTTTGTTTTTAAATATCAAAGAGCTGAAATTTGTTTTTATCCTGGTATGAGAGCTTCTGCCTTTTAATAGAATGAAATTATCCTTTTCATTTTTATTTTGGTTTCTCATATCTGCCCAACCGACTATTTATTTTCCAATTATCATTCTTTCTTATTCTTTATCCCCTTCCTGCCTTTGTTGGATTGAGGCTTTTCCCCCTCTATATTTAATGTTCATTCTCTCTTGTGGCATGGGATGTATATATACATATAATTTCAATATTAATGGTGCTTATACTCATATTTTTATCACATGTATTTAACTTGTATTCTTCTAGCAACATCCAGAGATATTCAGTGTCTTTTCATCATCTCTATATTTAATCTAATATTTAAAAAAAAATGAGCATGATTTGATTTCCCTCCTCCTTATATCCCAGAATCTCCTATGTAGAGATAATTCACAATTTAAGTTCCACTTTGTTAGTTTAAAGCTTCAGATCTTTTCACATTATACACCAACAAGTAGACTTAACTATATATTTTGCTAGTATTACTCACCATTATTTTTCACATCCCACATATATATCTCTCTTTTTCAGAGCCATTGTTTAATTTGCTAGAATATATCCTCAAACAGTTCTTTCAGGATGGATGTGTGGATATGACCCTAGCTTGCTTATCTTTGAGTGCTCTTCAGTTTGTCCAGAAATCAGTCACCCAAAGCAATTTCTGGCTTATCCTGCTCCAGTTGCCACACTCAGTGTTTTATCTGTGACTGTCCTTTGTCCACATGGGAGGAAAGAGAGGGAGAGGAGTGAGTAAGTGTACCTGCTCGGTATTCAGCTCCCCATGAATAATTCTGCCAAATATCCCAACGACTCTCTCTTGCTTCTTGTATTTACTTATTTGGGCTTGGAGTTGCTGTGAAATGTGCATGCCTGCAAATAAGAGCTCTTCTGCATATGTTTTGGGCTAAAATTTTCTTCAGTATTTTTTTTCTGGTAGGGCAAGAAACCACCTCAGCACTCTGCCCATTACCTAGGTGTTTCTGAGTGTCCCAGGGGAGGAGTCTATTCAACTAGGATCTGTCTTGTGCTCACAGCAGCAGAGGGGCCTGCCAGTTGAGTCAGATACGGCTTTGGTGAGTTGCATCCAAAGCAGGGAAGCTAAATGGACTCTTATTTTCATAGTAGCCATATGTGCTAGGGTAGTACACAGAATAATGGCCTTCCAAAGATGTCCATGTACTAATCTCCAGAATTTGAGAATATGTTAACTTACATGGCAAAAGGGACTTTGCAGGAGTGATGAAGTGAAGGCTCATGAGATGGGAAGACTATCCTGAATTATCAAGCTGGGCCCAATGTAATCACAAGGGTCCTTAAAAGAGAGAGGAAAAAGTGTTCAAGTCAGAGAAGTAGATGTGTCCATGTAAGCAGAGTCTGGAGTGATGCACTTTGATAATGGAGGAAGGGCCCATGAACCAAGGAATGCAGGCAGCTTCTAGAAAAGCAAAGAAATGAATTCTCCCCAGAGCCTCCAGAAGAGACACAACTCTGCCAACATCTTGAGTTTACCCCATAAGATCCAGTTCTGACTTCTGACCTCCAGAACTGTAAGATAATAAACCTGTGCTGTCTTAAGGCACTAAGTTTGTTGAACTTTGTTACAGCAGCAATAGGAAACTAATACAGGTGGCATCTTTCTCCAGCAATAGTGATTCTTTGAGTGTGGGTTACCTCTTCCTCATGCTATCTTCAATGAAGGGCAGTCCCAGCCAAACCAGCCACAGCTCTTCAGATAAACCTGTTTTCTCCTTCCCCAGCCCAAAGTCAAGAGAATAGACAGGTGCCAGTCACCTCACAGATGGGAATTCATGGAAGTTTGCACTTCAGTGGAACAATGCTGTTGGGTCTTGTGGGCTGCTGGAAAGGAAAAATGGCCAAGGAATGTAATTGGGACTGTTGAGAGATGGAATATTGTTCAGGCATGTCGGGAAAAGAAGCAAGCAAAAGAAGGGCTATCCGCCCAGAAGAAACCACTCCTGAGAACTGGGTGGAAGGTCCTACTGGCTAAGTCCTCTGCTCTGGCTACTCTCCCAGAGACTCTTGGCTGTGGTTCTACAGGGGAAGGAAATTTCTAAGATTATGTCCTTACAGTTCTGTAGCCCAATTCTTACATCTAGAAGCAACCTGCTCTTTCAGATGTGCAGATGCCTCCTAAGCACAAGTTGACTTCTGGAGACTGGGCCAGATCCAATCCCAGGACACAGCCTCACAGAACCCAGATGCACCATCCCTTCACTTCCCTGACTCAGTATAAGAGCTGGCTCCCCCTCTAACTTTACAGTAACTCTACTTTAGGGGCCTCATTTCCCATCCCTAGCCCTGAAATTTTATCTGGGTCATCCTTGTTGATTCTGGAAGATCTCCATAACTTCAGATCTTAGAGAACAAGGATTAGAGTATAGCTTCCTTTCCTCCAACGAGTCTCTGCGCTCTTTAACAGAATCGGTTCTTGCTCTTCCCCATGTAAAAAAAAATCTGCTTCAAGGTGATTTTTCTGTCCCTGGCTATGACTGTAAACCAAGTGGCAATCTCTCTATATAAAGAGAAAAGTCAAACAAATGTAATTTTTGGTGGTGCACTCTTTGGGTAAGGCACCCTTCCATGACGGGGCTTGAATCTTTGTTCTGTGACTTACCATGAATTCTTAAGACTAACCTTGGGCATCTTATTGTCATGTATCTTTTTTTTTTTTTTTTTTTTTTTTTATTTTTCCCCCAAAGCCCCAGTAGATAGTTGTCTGTCATAGCTGCACATCCTTCTAGTTGCTGTATGTGGGACGTGGCCTCAGCATGGCTGGAGAAGCGGTGCATCTGTGCGCACTGGGGATCCGAACCCTGGCCGCCAGCAGCGGAACGCGAGCACTTAACCGCTAAGCCACAGGGCCGGCCCTTGTCATGTATCTTTAATGATCGAAACCAAGTTTTACTTATTTTTGACACAGTTTCTGGCATATTAAAAATGCTCAATACATATTAGATATTTTGAAATAATACTGTGGCAAAGAAGGCTGATTGCCTCAAAATATCCATTCTCTCTTCTTTAATAGCAGAACCCTGGAAAACGTGCTTGGCTACAAGATGATATTTCTTAGACTCTTCCTTCTGCAACTAGATATGGCCAATGAGATATAATTTAAGTGTTCTCTGAACTTTCTAAGAGGGCTTCATAAAAGGAGGGAGGGGCCTGTGCCCTTTGGCCCATCTACTCTTCCTCCTTCCCGCTGTCTGAAATGTACATGTGATGGCTGGAGCAGAGCAGGAATTTTGGATCATGAGATGATATTCTGGATTTCTTTTATGTGAGAAAAATTAATGTCGATCTTGTTTAAGTCACTTTATTTTAGGTTTTTGTATGCAGCTGAACATAATCCTAACAAAATCAAGAATAGAGAAGAAAAGAAAAGAAACATGGAGAGAGAAGTGAGGAAACAGGAAAAAAGAAAAAAAAGCAAACCAAAACAGTGTTAGGATTCTGGTGTTGCTGTATTCTCTAAACTCTTTCCGAGAACAAAATGTACGGTCTGCTCTGCCATCTTGTGTTTTGGCAATGTGAATTAGCTCATAAACAGTTGGTAAATGGGGGATGATATCAGACTAATAATGCCAAAATTGCTTTGGTTCACATGCAATTTTTCCCAGCATGTGATCTCCAGGAAATCAGGACTTAACTTTCCCCACAATTAAAGAGCAAGCTTCAGCAATACACGAACACTTTACGAAAGAAATCCTACAGAGGTGTCTCCCTCCAGTGAAAGCAAGGGCTGGGTTGGTGGTTTCAAGAACTGTTATGCATTTCCCAGTGTTAAGCCATCTGGTGAAGCCATGAGGACAGATAGGGAAATTGCAAAAATATTTCCCTCTGTGTTTAAAAAAACATGTTGATGGCTCCTGAATCAGATTTTTAATTTTGATAAAGCTGGTCTCTAGGAAGCAAATGCCCCTATATCTCAAAGAAGAAAGTGCAAGCCACCAATGTCAAAGGCTGCACAGGGCAGGCTGCTAGTGAGATGGAGCCATTTTTTAAAAAAATAGATATTTGGGTTTTTTTTGTTGGTGCTCCTGTTATAAAGTTGAGCAGTGTGGTCTGCCCCTAACCCTATTTATCCCATATGCCCTATTATTTTTAGTGTGTGTTTTTGTAGAATGCAAAGCTTTAAATGAATACATATGTGATTTTATAAAGAACTGTCTGTACTACGAAAATAATAAGAATAGCTTCAGAGCAAACTATAACTGATAAAATATTCCTCTTTCACATCTTAACACCAATTCTTCAGTCAAGGTTGGCTTTCCAACCTGCTTCCTTCCATAATTTTATTTTCTTTTATCATCTAGAAAAAAATTGTGAAAAATGTGAAGGCTTAAACATTTTACCTTTCATGCTCCCTTTCTCAGGAAGCTACTAAAGGATGTGTTCCTGCAAAATGAGAGAGTGAATGAGGGGATGCAGGAGTCAGGGACGCAGCACAGGAGAAAGCAGTGGGGTAAGGTCTAGAATGAGGGCAATGGAAGTTCCCAGAAAACAGCTCTGCCACTGACAGAAGAGCAAATTGCTCAGAGGGGGCTCTGGGAGGGAGGTTCTGGGGGAAATGGAACTGAGAGGATATGCTTGAGCATACAGAAAAGTAATGTCTAAAGGTATTTTACAGATAGATCTATTGTGGAAACCAGGAAGAATTAGCTAGAAGACCATAGAGAGCCAGTTCTAACTTGATTTGAGAAATAAGAGATATGACAGTACTTGCGCCTCTCACTATGTAGAGTGGATCACACATTCTACATTGGCTCTTAGGCTTAAGAATAAAAAAATGGATGTTGTCCTGTTACTTTTCAAGAGTTCCAGTAACAGCCCTGTACTTCTAACAGGAGATTTATTTGTACTAAGCACATGGAATACTTCCTGCTTTTGTGCCAGTGGCATAGCTCAGAGGGCTGCTCTACCTCCCAAAATCCTGGTTAGGAAGCCCCATCTCTGCACCTCTCCCACAGGTGTAAAATTCTGATCATCCATGTTGCTCTCCCTGGGTATCCTTATCCAGATCTTTGGCTTCAAACAACAACAGTACACCTATTTCTCCCAATCTCCTACATCCAGCCCAGATCTTGTACCTGAGAGATTCCTCTGCTCATTCCATCCACCTCTTTAACAGATGTTAGGTTTGTTGTGATGTAGGCCTCTCGTGCAGAGGGTGGGCCTTCATAGGGTCAAATCACTGGAGAAGAGGCTAATGCTCAGGGAGGAGACTAGACTTCCTAAAATACATGCAGGGAGAGATAAGGAAATCCCATCGCTTTCCGGCCTTGTTTTGTTGCCTTTAATTGCACAGGCAATCTGCTTCTTTCCTAGTAGTTTTGAGTTACTTCATTATGTAATCTTTTTGAAGGCATTTTCAGTGACAACAAGGAATCCAAACTGAAGTTAAAAGTGTAACCGTTGGAGTGCTATGAATGCAAATAATGCAATGATGTGATAGTCTGTTCAAGGGGTACTTTTTGAATGTGGCTAAAGGGGACACATGAACAGGCAAAGGAAACTGTCTCAACTTACTCTTTAGTTTCGCAGCTGAAATATTCTATTGACGTTGATTATTACAGAAATACTAAGTTCCGAGTTGTGAAAAAGTGAAAAACAATGTGGATCCTAGAAACAGGAAAATGGGGCAATTCTAGGATTCTAGAAAACTGTTCTGTTCTTTAGGCATTGTGGCAGGCATCAAAGACTGTTTAAAGCATAGCCCCAGCCCTCAAACTTCCCCAAACTCAGGAAGTTTCTATAAGATGAAGTAATGATTAATACAGAAGAAATAACAGAGAAGAAAAGCGAAGACAAGACCACTCCTGATTACATGTAAAATTACATGGTAAGGACGATAACAAGAGCTGAAGGAAGAGGGTAAGATACAAAGGTCAAATTAATACCATTGTCCCATTATCCACATACAGGAAACTAAATGAATGAAAGAAACTATCGTAATTTTCATATGAATACAGTTCAGAAATTATGCATTTTCCCGGCTGTGTAAATACAACTAATATGGTTGATTCTGAACATCTGGAACATTTCTTGCCATGTGTAACAGGGAACAGAGCATTTGGCATCCTTTTTAAGGTTGTGTGTAGTCACAATTTAGAGAGGAATCCCAAGTAGAATTCCAGTTAAAAGCAAATAAAATTTTTAACATTCAGAAAGTGTACTGCCCTCTGTGGTAGAGAAACGCCAGCCAACAAATGATGAAACCCAGGGCAACCGAAATGTTAATGTGGCACATCTTCTGTGGAATGTGGATGTTTCAGAGATGTCAGTAATTTTACTTTCTTAATAAAACCCAGATGCTCTTAAATATTCCAGATGTTATTAAAAATTAAACTGAATATAAGTGGCCACAAAATATTGTAGTTAGTGTTCCTATAACAATTGTTTTGAACAGTGATATAGAAAGAGCTGTACCCTTTTACCAGCATGGCTATTTCAAATCCACTATAGTGAATTCTTATACATTATTGATCACTTCTTTATATTTTCTGTTATAGGAAACTTGTATCAGGTGGGCTAATGTATATTTAAATTTATCTCCTTGTAAGTATTATTCATCATGGCCAGTGCAAAAGGGTAAAAAAAATAGAATCTTGAAACAAAACAAATGACCCAATTGACAATTAAAACTCCTTCTTTTTCTAAGCCACAAGTCACTTCACCTTTGCTTTAAAATTTTTTGGCAGCTCCAAAAAATTGAAATATTTGTTCCGGGAAAGTCAGCTGAGGAGTGTTTCGAGTGCTGGTTTCACTGTTCAACAAAACATTGTTCATAATCTTGCTCATACAAAACCCTGAGGAGGGAAATGTGTTCCAGAATGAAGGCTAACATTATAAGGAGTTTAGTGCAATCTGGTTTGTCATGTGGATGAGATTTTAAAAAGGAAGAGGAAGTTACATAATTCAATAGAGCAAGTGACCTGCAAGAGATCGACTGTTTTTTGTCTTTACGGTAAGATTAAATCCTCAGAATAACAACAATGCTAATTACGATAGTACGATTTATTATTAATATTTCAGAAGCCTTAAAAAGACAAAAGTATCAGTTCTGAAAATTGAATAAAAATGTATGGTAATAATTCTCATCATTACTCTTACTCATAAGAAACATTATAAACCAGGAAGAGATCTAAGAGGCATTCTTTTAAATAAGAGCACTGTACTTCAGGCATAGCATAGAATATTAAAGAGATTTTCAGATGCAGTAGTATCTTTGGTTAGTCATAGCCTACCACGGTAATTGTTGAAGTATATTTATATCTGTGGATCTATTTTTTGTATCAGACCACTGAAAGTCCTAAAGAAAGTAACATGTTCTGGAAAATGACTACATTAGTGTCTGTAGCTAACCTATGATCATGGTTTGGGATAAATTAATAATATGTTGATCTTATTATGTCTACATAAATACTATTCAAAGATGAGTCATATAGAGCGATATGACTGCATTTCTTTTCTTGGTCAATTTCCCTGATTTTTTTTTTCACTGCTTTGTACATTAATTTCTTATCATTAATTCATCTCCCCATTCCCAGAAGCAAGAATCCTTCACTATGTTCAAATATATTACTTTTTCTCCTAGAGCCCTCTATCATCCAGTTTCAACTGGGATTGCTGCTTTCTAGACTCTTGCGTGGTTGTCTTCCCAGGATCCCCTTCAACATCATCCTTCAACTCTTTTTGCCCCTCTCTTATGCTGAAGCCTCTGTGTTGTGGGAACCTTCTTACTCTCTTTTCCTTTTTCTTGTTGTATTCTTATTTTTGTGCAGCAAATATATATTTACTTTATCATTTACTTCCTGACCTAGGGAGCATGAGAGAGAAACTTTTTGCTTCCTTGTATATAGAAAAATCTCTTCATTTCTACCACACTTGAATGATATAGTTTAGCTTGGTATAGACTTCTAGGTTAGAAACCACTTTCCCTTATAATCTTGAAGGCATTGATTTATTGTCCTCTAGCATTGTCCTTCAAGCATTTCCAGTCCGTTCGGATTCTCAGTCATGGGTATATGACCTGTTTCTTCTACCTGAGAACTTTTAGGATTTTCTCTAATGTTCTAAAATTTCACAATGATGTGCTATGGTGTGAGTCTTTCCTAAAATGAACTGTTCTGGGTACTCAGCGGGTCCTATTAACCTGGAGATACCTGTTCTCCAGTTCTGTACTGTTCTAGCTTTAGTAAGAACATTCTTCTTCTCATGTTCTCCTTCTGGAACTTCTAGTATTTGGATGCTTGACTTCCTGGATCAATCCTTGATCTTATTATTTCTCTTCTATTTACTATCTTTTTGAAATTTTAATCCTCCTTTCTGGAAGAAATCATTGACTTTACCTTTTAAAGCTTTTAGAAATTTTTTATGTTTTTGTCATTATACATTTTAATATCCAAGATGTCATTTTTAAAGCATAACATTTTGAATATTCCTTAAAAATATCATTCTGTTCCTCTTTTATGAATGCAATAACTTCTCTCTCTGAAAAAGATCAATGATGGACTTTTAACATTTTTTTGTCACTGTTTCTTCCTATTTCTGTAAGTGAGCATCAGTGAGGTCATCTTGTTACACTAAATGGCCCCAGCCCCTCCTCTGTGTGACTACTTGCTGCTCTGCACATACTCTAAAAAAATTCGCATGCTCTCCTGACTCGTGGCCTCCGCTTACCTATGTACTCCCCTATAGCTTGACAAATTAAAACTTTGTTCTATGAGTTTCTCTCCAGGAACAGGCTGACCACAGGAGGGAAACACACCTACAAGTTATCCATCACACCTGACAGAAGACTGGAACAATGTGATGCCTGGAGCCTAACACGCCTGAAGAGCAACATCTCTGGACCCCCTCCCTACAGCCCATTTTCCCTATATAACTGCCTCAAGACTCTGTAATCCTTGGAGATGGTTTTTTTGAGACCTTAGTCTGCCATCCTCCCGATTATACTGGCTAATCAAATTAAAGCTTCCTTTCTCAATCCCTAACTCATTGTGATTGATTGGCTCAGATCATGGCAAGCAGAGTGAGCCCATTGCTCAGTGACATTTCTCTTTTTTTCCCTCTGTTTGTTTCTTCATACTAGAGGCTTCTTCAAATTTGGGGGAATCTTTGGGTATCTGCTCTTTTGTTTTTTTTGCAGGGAAAGATTTGCCCTGAGCCAACATCTGTTGCCAATCTTCCTCCTTTTTTTTTAAATCTCCCCAAAGCCCCAGTACATAGTTGTATATCCTAGTTGTAAGTTCTTCTAGTTCTTCTACATGAGCTGCCACCACAGCATGGCAACTGACAGACGGGTGGCCATCGAAGCAGTGAGTGCTGAACTTTAAGCACTAGGCCATCAGGGCTGGCTTGGGTATCTGCTCATTTTTAAGAGTGGACTAAAAACAAAGATGGGGCATGGTAACTGGGGGACATCGTTATAGGGTGAGTAGGTCAACTGTCAGTATCTTCAGGTCTTTTCTCTTGAGTTTCTCCAAAGAGGTATCTTTCAATCTACTGCCTGCATAGAGGCAGGGGATGGCAACAAGCCTGAATGTGAGCATCCCTGAAGCCAATGGACAGACGGAAAAAAAGGGGACCAGGGTTTCACTATTCAGTATACAGATATTCACTCACCCTCGCTTCATTCACTAGGGAGTAAGTCTTCAGTTTTCTGTAGACATAGGTGATGGACACATCAAGGTGATTCTGCAGATCAAGATGTTGACAGGGCTGGTTCCTTTTGAAGTCTCCAGGGGAGAATTTGTTCCTTATCTTTTCCAACTTCTAGAGGCTGCTGGCATCCTTTGGCCCATGGCCACATCACTTCAATTTCTGCTTTCTCCCTTACATCTTCTACTACCAACTTTGATCCTCTAGCTTCTCTCTCTCTCTCAATCTCCCCATCTCAAAATACTTAACCTGATCACACCTGCAAAGCCCCTTTTACCATGTAAGGTAAGATATTTACAAGTTTGGGGGATTAGGACATGGCCATATTTGGGGGGATATTATTCAGCTTACCACAACTGATAACTCACATGCCACTTCAAATTTAATAAATCCAAAAACAATCTTCTAATCTTCCCACCTCCTATTTCTCTCATCTTAGTGTACCCCACCTTAGCAAATGTGCCAACATCCACCTACTCGCTCATGCCAGAAACCTGGTACTTACCTTAGGTAAGATACCTCCCTGTATTTAGTTCACATTACCAACTACTAAGCCTTCTTGAATCTTTATTCTAATATTGTTTGGATTTCTCTGATTTTTCTCCATCTTCACTGTAATTGGCACATCAGGACTACTGTAGTAGTCTCCTAGTGTGTCTCTGCACATCCCAGACTTATCCACACATCCAATCCATCCTCCAAGCAGTAACTACAGTAATCGTTTTACAATGCAAATCTAATCATGTTACTCCTCAGTAGCATCTGTACAGCCCTGCCTAATTCTCCAGCTTTTTCTTAAGCCATTCCTTCTCCTCCTATTGTGTTCTGGCCAAAGTGGCCTTTCAGCTTCTGAAATGCATCAAGCTTCAATTTAACTGCAACGCTCTTGAGTTTGCTATTCTCTTTGCCTGAAACACTTTTCCTCCATTTTTCACTTAGCTAATTCTTACTCTTCAACTTTTTTTTTTTTTAATGAGGAAGATTAGCCCTGAGCTAATCCTCCTCCTTTTGCTGAGCAAGATATTGGCCCTGGGCTAACATCTGTGCAAATCTTCCTCTATTTTGTATGTGAGTCACTCCCACAGCATGGCTGAGGAGTGGTGTAGGTCCGTGCAGGGGTCCTGTGCCCTGGGAACCCAGGCCACTGAAGCGTGTGTGTGTGTGTGTGTGTGTGTGTGTGTGTGTGTGTAACTTAACCACTACACCACAGGGGGTGGGGGGCAGCACCTTGTGTCATTATTTTTAAATGTCTATTTTATCAGCTAGACCATAAACTCCCTGACGGCAAAGATTTCATTTTATTTATTTGTCATCTCTTTTATGCTCAGATTTTTATTTGTTTTACCATAAATTACCGTGGCACTAAATTTGGCTAGAGACAAAATGCTCCTAAGTTAATGTTACTTTGTCAAGTACTTATGTTACTCCATGGGAACGATATGGTAAATGTAGGTAACTTAGGAAAACTGTGTCTCAGTGTTTTTGTACGCTAATGGGGTTGTTATACCTATCTAACAGCTTGATGTAAGGACCAAATAAGACTACATACATCAAGCTGTTGGGACAGCGCCTGGAATACAGTTAGCCTTCAAGAAATACAGTTTTTTAGTTTTTGAATTAGGATGCAGTTACTACTTTTGTGCGGTACCACACATAACTTGCAACAGCCAAGGAACTTCAGGTTAGATGGACAGAGAGTAATAAAAGCCAAAGGAAAAAAGCTGTAACACAAAGAGGGCAGGAGTTGAGAAGCGTTAGTGGGAGGAATGTTTGTGAGCCTGAAGGTGGTAAAGCGAGAGGGTGGTGATGAGCAGGACCATAGTGGTGGAAGTCCAAGGTTGGCGAGGAAATCTCCAAAGGATAGGTTCTCAGGACTCTCCTTGTATTGGAGGTGATGGGAACCAAGTGACCACGAGCGCAAACCCCTCACAGTAGTGAGCGGGAGGCACTGGGCCCCCGGGCACGAACCATTGGGAGCGTGGAGAACGTGGCAAGCACAACAGGTGGCAGCGTGGGCAGCTCTACCTTCCCGAAGCCCGGGGAGCAGCGGCAGCGGCGCCACGTCCGCCCCCGTCACCCGCCTCCCTTCTGCCCCGTTACCTTGGGGACCGGGTCACCTGACTGCGCGCCGTGCGCCTGCGCGGGCCGCGGGCAGGGGCGGGGGCGGCGCCGTGACGCGCCTCGCGGGCGGGCCTTGGGCGTGCGCCGTTCCCCTCCCCTCGGGTCTCGGAAGTCCGTGCCAGCGACCGAGGCGGCGGCGGCGAGCTGGTCCTGTGGCCTGGGTGAGCAGCTCTGGGGGAAAAGAGGGACGCTCAGCCGCGTCCCGGGCGTGGGGCGGAGGGGCGGAGGGGCCGCGGCACTAAGCGGAGAGCGTCTGGGTCGCGGCGGTTTCGGGAGGCGGGGCGGCGCCGCCCTCCCCTCAGGGGGCTCCGCGCCCCTCCTGGCGCCCAGCCGGGCCCGGGGCGAAAGTTGGCGCGGGCGCCGTGCTCTGCCTGCCCGCCGGGGCCGGGGCGCAGGGGCGGGGGCGCGCGGTCACCCCGCCGCAGTCAGCGGCTGCTCGGCGTTCCGGTCCCCGTCGGCGCTGTTTGTTCCTCCTGGAGAAGCTCCCCGGTGCCCGGGGCAGAAGGAGCCGGGCTGCGGTTCCCCACCGTGCTCCGCGTTCCTGGGCTGGACTCACCTTGCGTGGTGCTTAATCGGACTGTCGCGGATTTGGAAGGAGGGAGGAGGTGTTTGTTGAGTGGGCGAAGCCTTGGCTTTCTGGAAGGGGATGGAGAAGAGGGTGATTCGCTGTGCGCTTATTTATGGAGAAATTGGAGGAAAGAGAAACGTTTCCAGCAGGGTGTGTGTTCAGAAGTAAGGTCCCTTGAGATCTAGTGACTCAGAGCTTTCATTTCAGGATTTCCTTGTAATAACGGGAAACTGAAGACATAGGGACGTGGAAAGTTTTCTTTTTCACCAAAGTGGAATTATGTAGTCATGGAGTCCTCTAATGTGCCAGTTTTTGAAAGGAATTTCTAGGTTTATCTAGTCTGTATATATTATCTGCATACAGATTTACCGCTGTTTTTTCTAGTGTGTAAGTACATTACTTACAGAGTACACTTAGTGTACCAGACTCTTAACATCTGCTTACTTCAAAGAGAAAAATAATTGATTAAAAAGGAAAATTACATTGAAAAACAGCTGCAAGCTCTTAGCTTAATCGCAGGTATATATAAGTGATTAGTTTGAACTCAGATTTGTCCCGTCTTTAGCTTTTCTGTTTGAGGTTAAGGACAAACAGTAAAAAATGTTTTTTCATTTTCTCTGTTACCAACTTAGTTCTAAAAACTTTTGTAGTTTAAATGGTATGTAAATATTATAGATCAAGTGGTTTGTGCCACAGAATAAAAATAAGCAAATGGAATGTGTTTTAAAAGATGCAGGAAATAGTCACTCCATATAACTTTGACAACATTAATTTTTAGTTATGTTTGGGCATTATAAGAAAGGATATAAAAATCATGACCAAAAGAGGAAGAATTTACTAATAGTTGGCAGTTGAATGTACTGTTGGGTAAAACAGTTCCTTAAATTGAGAATGATTCAACTATTTTTCCTGTTTTTGCCAAATTTAGGTAATTTTTAGGTAGTAAATGCTTAGAGTTTCTAAAAGGAGTCCCCCAAACAACTTTAAAATATATATATATCTAGTAATAGTTATATTAGCATTTGTTAATTTCTTTCCAAGTGATGCGAACAGTTTTTGTACATTTGTTTAGTTTCTGAGGAGGTAAGCAGAAATATGGCTCAAAATTGAAGCAATAAAAAAGATACACAGTTTTAAGTCGTCTTCCTTCTAGGTCTTCCAGCTAACCATATTCCCTTCTTATGGGAGCCAACCATTTTACGTTTTAGGTATCCATACAGGGGTATTTTATACCTATACAAACAAACATATAAATATATTTTCCCCCTTCCTTTTTTTTTCAGTGTGGTAAAATACGCTTAACATAAAATTTACCTTCTTAACCATTTTTAAGTGTACAATTCAGAGGTATTAAGTACATTGATACTGTTGTGTAACCATCACCACCGTCCATCCCTAAACTCTTTTCATCTTGTAAAACTGAAACTCTATACCCATTAAACAATAACTCCCCATTCTCTCCTCCCCCCAACCCCTGGTAGCCACCATTATACTTTGTGTCTTTATGATTTTGACTACTCTAAGTACCTCATAAGTGGCATCATACAGTATTTGTCTTTTGTAATTGGCTTATTTCACTTAACATAATAGCCTCAAGGTTCATCCATGTTGTAGCATATTGCAGAATTTCCTTCCATTTTAAGGCTGAATTATATTCCATTGTGTGTGGATACATTTGCTTCTCCGTTTGTCGGTGGACGCTTGGGTTGCTCCCACGTATGAGCTACTGTGAATAATGCTACTGTGAACATGGGTGTACAGCTGTCTCCTCAGACCCAGATTTCAGTTCATTTCAGTATATACCCAGAAGTGGAATTGCTGGAAGTGGTAATTCTATTTTTAATTTTTTGAAAAACCGCTGTACTTTTTCTGTAGCATCTGCACCATTTTACATTCCCACCAACAGTGCACAAAAGGGTTCCAATTTCAGCCCATCCTCACCAACACTTGTTGTTTTCTCTTTTTTTGATAGTAGCCATCCTAATGAGTTTGGGGTGATATCTTGTAGTTTTGATTTGCTTTTCCGTAATGATTAATGACTGAGCATCTTTTTATGTGCTTATTGGCCATTTCTGTATCTTCTTTGGAGAAATGTCTATTCAAGTCCTTTGCTAATTCTGTTTGTTTTTTTTGTTATTGTGTTTTAAGAGCTGTCTAAATATTGTGGATGTTAATCCCTTATCAGATAATGTGATTTCCAAATATTTTCTCCCATTCTGTGGGTTGCGTTTTTACTCTGTTGGTATTGTTTTTTGATGCACAGAATTTTAACATTTTCATGAAGTCCAATATGTCTGTTTTTCTTTTGTTGCCTGTGCCTTTGGTATGTCCAGGAAATCATTGCCAAATCCAACATCGTCAATCCTTTGTCCTGTGTTTTATTGTTTTAGCTATTAAATTTAGGTCCTTGAATTATTTTGAGTTAATTCTTGTATATGTTGTGAGGTAAGGGTCCACCTTCATTCTTTTGCATGTGGATAGCTAATTTTCTCAGCACTATTTTTTGAAAAGACTGTTGTTTCCTTGTTGAATAGTCTTGGCAACCTTGTCAGAAATCATTTGACCATGTGTGTGAGGGTTTATTTCTAGGCTTTCTGTTATATGCGATTGGTTTATATTATGTCTGTATGCCAGTACCATACTGTTTTGATTACTGTAGCTTTATAGTAAGTTTTGAAATCAGGAAGTGTGAGTCCTCTGGTTTTGTTCTTTTTTAAGATTGTTTTGGGTATTCGGGGTCCCTTGAGACGCCATATGAATTTTAGGATGGGTTTCTCTATTTCTGAAAAAACATCGTTGGGATTATGATGGGGATTGCATTGCATCCATAGATCACTTCAGATAATATTGACATTTTATAACAATGTTAAGTCTAACAATCCATGAATATGGGATGTGCTTCCATATATTTACATCTTTAATTTTTTTCAGTGGTATTTTGTAGTTTTCGTGTCCAAGTCTTTCACCTCCATGATAATATTAATTTTTAAGTATTTTATTCTTTTCGATGCTATTGTAAATGGAATTGTTTTGTAATTTCCTTTTGAGATTGTTCATTTTGTATAAAATGCAACTGATTGTTGTGCATTGAGTGTATCCTGCTACATTGCTGAATTTGTTTATTGGTTCTAACAGCCTTTTTTTGTGCAGATTTTAGGGTTTTCTAAACCCTGAATATATAAAATCATGTCATCTGCAAACAGAAGTAATTTTACTTCTTTTTCAATTAGGATGCCTTTTATTTCTTTTTCTTCCCTAGTTGCTCTGGCTAGAACTTCAGTACTATGTTCAATAGAAGTGGTGAAAGCAGGCATCCTTGCTTTGTTCCTGACCTTAGTGGAAAAGCATTCAGTCTTTTGCCATTGAGTATGATGTTTGCTGTGGACTTTTCATATATGGCTTTTTTTATGTGGAAGTAGTTTCTCTCTATTACTGTTTTGTTGTTTGTTTTTATCATAAAAGGGTGTTGAGTTTTGTCAAATGCTTTTTCTGCATCAATTGAGACGATCATGTGGGGTTTTTCCCCTTCATTTTGTTGATGTGATGTATTACAATGATCAATTTTTGTATGTTGAACCATCCTTGTATTCCAGGAATAAATCTCACTTGTTAAATGGTATGTAATCCTTTTAACATGCTGTTGAATTCTGTTTGCTGGTATTTTCTTGAGGATTTTATATCAATGTTCATAAGGGGTCTTGGTTGGTAGTTTTTTTTGTAGGGTCTTTGTCTGGCTTTGGTATCAGGATAATGTTGTCCTCATAGAATGAGTTAGAAAGTGTTCCGTCTTCAGTTTTTTTTGTAAAATTTTGAGAATTGGTATTAATTCTTTTTTTTATATGTTTAGTAGAATTCACTAATGAAGCCATCGGGTCCAGGGCTTTTCTTTGTTGGGTATTTTTGATTACTTGTTCAGTCTCCTTACTAATTATAAGTCTTATTCAGATTTTCTACTTCTTCATGCTTTAGTCTTCGTAAGTCTTGTGTTTCTAGGAATGTGTCCATTTTATCTAGATTATCCAATTTTTCGGCATACAGTTGTTCATAGTACTCTCTTATAAGCTTTTCTAGTTCTGTAAAATCGGTGGTAATGTGCCTATTTTCATTTCTGATTTTAGTATTTTGAGTTTTCTCTTTTTATTTCTTAGTCCCTCTAGCCAAAGGTTTGTCTATTTTGTTGATCGTTTTGAAGACCAACTTTTAGTTTCGTTGATTTTTCTCTATTTTTCCTGTTTTGTATTTCACTTATCTCTGTTCTGGTCTTTATTGTTTCCTTGCTTCTGCTAGTTTTGGGTTTAGTTTGTACTTTTTTCTAGTTCCTTAAGTTCCCCCCTTCCTTTCAACACAAATGTTAGCATACTTTATATACTGCTCTAAATCATGCTTTGTTTTTCCAGTTAATGATAATATCTTGGATCTTTTTCCAATGTTAGTGTATATAGAACTTCCTACTTTGTTTCATGTCTTTTGTTATTACAGTCAGTGCTTCAGTGAGTAAACTTTTGTATATGTCACTTTTTATGTGCAAATATCTTTGTAGGCTAAGACCTGCAGTGGTATTGCTGGGTTGGAGGGTATCTGCATTCATAATTTTGGTAGATATTGCAAACTCACTGTCTATGGAAATTGTACTGGTTTACACTTCCACTCGTAATGTATGAGTGTTTCTCAGAGCCTTATTATCAGAAAGTGTTGTCAAACTTTGGATTTTTGCCAGTCTAATAGAGGAGAAAAGGAATCTTATGTGTAAGAAGAAATTAATGTACTTAGAGTAGACTTTATATGATCATATTTCTCAGTTGGTTATCATCAGAATCTCCTTGGATATTTATTAAAAAGAAGAATTCTAAGTCTTTCAATGAAATCTGGGAAACTATTTTTAACTAGTGCTCAGGTAATTCTGATCTGATGATTAGCCAAGTTTGAAAATCATGCTGGGAAGACCTTTTAGACTTTATCAAAGTGTGTTCCTTGACACCGTATATGAACCATCTGGAATGCTTATTAATGTGCAGTATATTACAAAATGTGACTATCGCCATTTACCATCTGGGTACAAGGAACTTTTTTTTAAGGGTAATTTATGAATAATTTGCAGAAGTGCAAATAAAGGGATAGTGAAACAATTTTTTTAGAAACACAATTTTAATAACTTGGACATAAGAAACCCGAATTTTTATTCTAATTTTTCCTGGTTTTGTAGGTATATATAGCTGAAATGCGTAACATCTTTGGGTATAACTAATTGTTCATCAACTATCATGGATGAAGTTGGAACATATTCCTGTTATAAATATTGTTCCAGATTTCAAATACATCTCTAATATGTTCTAGCTTATTGTTACGTTTGGTTCTTTTTCATGCACTTGTTTGTCAAAACACAATACTAATTCTACATTTCAAGTATATCTCTAATAGGTTCTGTCATTACTATCTGGTAATTTTTGTACTTGCATTGGCTCATGATTTTATTGAGAGGATGACTATCATCTTTGTTGTATATTTGCAAAGAATTTTCATTTATACTTTTATAAACACCAATTAAAATAAATTGTAATGAGTTTTTAGAAATTTGTCTACGTTACTGTTTCTTTCCAGTTACCTTTGTTTAAACACCTGCCTTCATTTGACCACTTACAAACCATATCAAGTAAATTTTGGTGTACACATATAAAAGATGAAAGAAGATGATAATACTCTTTTCGAAAAACAGGTTCTCCAGGGGCTTGTTTTAATATATTGCATGATAAAGTCCTTCCTTCTGAATGAATGAATGAAAAATCATATTTCTTTTATTAATCAGCAGTATATTGTTTACTCATTGATTCTTAAGTTTGACAACCTTCAGTTAGGATGTTGTCATCTGAAAATTTGGAGTCTTAGATTTGCTTATATGATCAATTTCCTCATTATCATAAGAGTCTAGAGTACAGCTACTTATCTGTTTGCATTTATTTTCCGATTTGTCCAATGAATGTTTTTGTCCTTCCGGTTTCTTCTCTCTACCGTCATAGGTGAAAAATTCCAAATTTTGTATTATGTTTAATGAATACTTTTTAGAAAAAAGGCTACAAAGATGGTGTCTCCAGACTTCATACGTTCTCGAAAGAGGATGCAGTACTTTGGGCAGTACAAACTGAAGGATGACATAATGTGATGATTTGTTTCACTATTACATCATCATTCTAGCTGATTTTATTTTTTGTTCCTGTTGCCATTTTAGTTTTTTTAGCATAGTTGGGAATAACTGATGAGTAATGATAAAATAATTTCTAGATCGATAAAATAGCAAAAATGTTTCAAGTTATAGGAGAAATAAGTTCACTAAGATCCCATAGTGGATCTTAGATTTATAAAAGGGCCCAATTGAACCCATGTGGTATTTGTAAGAGAGAATGATTTAACTCTATGTAAAGACTTTTTTTCCTATTTTTTCTTCTGAAGGTTTCTAATTCTAAGAAAGAACACAAGTCATGAAATAGAACTGCTGAAAAAAGAAACTCAAAAATTCAAATCGAGTCCATTAGACCCTGATGGTGTACAGGGTGTTACAGGGCTGATTTCTGGACCCTGCTCCAGACTCACTGTTTCAGTTTCTGGGGCTAAGACTCAGGAATCTGTGTTATCAATAAGATCTCCAGATTATCCTTATGGACTTAAAAGTTGAAGAAACACTGTTTTAGGACCTTAAGATGGTTTTTACTTTGCTACCATATGGTAGTACTCTAGGTTACTGCCCTGATGTGCATTTCAGTTGTCTCTTGTGTTCATTAAAAAAAAGTTTGTACCATTTTTCGTTTTACAATAATTGAAGCTAGTTTGTTACTCCTGTGTTTAAGGGAATAGTTTAATATGGTGCATTCCTATGAATATGATTTATGGGACTAGAATGTTCAAGCCTTTTGCTGTTGAAGAGTTATAGGAATATAGCTTATAGTAGCAGATATTTAAAGAACAAATGTGTCCTAAATCTTTTGCTTTACAGAAAAGATAATGTTGTTGATTTACTATATCATATGTCAAGCTGAGACCCTGGAAAGCAACTTAAGTTGGTGGCAGAGCTGGGACTAGGAGTTGGGTTTTTTTTGTTTTTGCACTGTACTTATTTAATTTTTTATTTTTTTAATTCAGATGTAGTTGACATATAACATCATATTAGTTTCAGCTGTACAACATAATGATTAGATATTTGTGTGTAATGTGAAATGATTACCACAGTAAGTCTAGTTAACATCCATCACCACACATAGTTAGAATTTTTTTTTCTTGTGATGAGCACTTTTAAGATTTACTCTCAGCAACTTTCAAATATACAACATAGTGTTATTAATTATAGTCATCATGCTGAACATTATATCCCCAGGATTTATTTGTCTTATAACTGGAAGCTTGTACCTTTTGACCTCCTTCACCCATTTCACCATCCCCTACCCTGCCTCTGGCTATCACCAATCTGTTCTCTGTGTCTGTCAGTTCTTTTTTTGTTGTTGTTATTTAGAGCCCACATGTAAGTGAAATCATATGGTATCTCACTTAGCATAGTGCCCTTGGGGTCCGTCCATATTGTTGCAAATGGCAAGATTTCCTTCTTTTTTATAGTTGAATAATATTCCTGCGTGTGTGTGTGTTACATTTTATTTATCCATTCATCTGTCGATAGACACTTAGGTTGCTTTCTTGTCTTGGCTATTATAACTAATACTGCAGTGAACATGAGAGTGCGGATATGTTTTCAGCGTAGTGTTTTTGTTTCCTTCAGATAAATACCCAGAAGGGGAATTGCTGGATCATATGGTAGTTGTATTTTTAACTTTGGGGGCAGTCTCCATACTCTTTTTTTATAGTGGCTGCACCAATTTACAGTCCCACCAGTGGTGCACAAATACTTATTTCTTGTCTTTTTTTTTTTTTTGCTGGGGAGGCTTTTCTCTGCGCTAACATCTATTGCTGCTCTTTTTTTTTTTTTTTCCTCCTGAAGCCCCAGTATATAGTTGTATGTTCTACTTGTAAGTTCTACTAATTCTGCTATGTGAGCTGCTGCCACAGTATAGCTACTGACAGACAAGTCGTGAGTTTCCACGCCTGAGAACCAAACCCAGGCTGCTGGAGTGGAGCATGCGAAACTTTAACCACTAGGCCATCAGGGCAGGCTTATATTTCTTGTCTTTTTGATAATAGCCATTCTAACAGATTCGAGGTGATATCTCATTGTGGTTTTGATTTGCGTTTCCCTGATGACTAATGATGTTAAGCACCTTTTCATGTATCTGTCGGCCATTTGTATGTCTTCTTTGGGAAAATGTCTATTCAGGTTCTCTGCCCACTTTTCTTTTTTTTTGGTGAGGAACGTTAGCCCTGAGCTACCATCTGTTGCCAGTCCTCCTCTTTTTGCTGAGGAAGATTGGCCCTGGGCTAACATCTGTGCCAATCTTCGTCTATTTTATATGGGATGTCGCCACAGCATGGCTTGACAAGCAGTGTGTCGGTCCACGCCTGGGGTCCAAACCTGCGAACCCCAGGCCGCCAAAGCAGGGTGCACGAACTTACCCTCTACGCCACTGGCCTGGCCCCTCTGCCCACTTCTGTCTTGGATTTTTTTTTTTGTTGCTATTGAGTTGTATGAGTTCTTTTTTTTTTTCCTGAGGAAGAATATCCCTGAGCTAACGTCTGTTGCCAGTCTTCCTCTTTTTGGGCTTGAGAAAGATCAGCCCTGAGCTAATGTCAGTGCCAGTCGTCCTCCAGTTTCTATGTGGGTCGCTGCCACAGCATGGCTGACGAGTAGTGTAGGTCCATGCCTGGGATCCAAATCTGTGAACCCAGGCTGCCGAAGCAGAGCATGCCGAACATAACCACTACGCCATGGGGCCAGCCCTTGTATGAGTTTCTTTGTTTATTTGGGTATTAACCCTTTATCAGACTTGTAAATATTTTTTCCCATTCAGTAGGTTGCCTTTTCAGTTTATTGATTGTTCTCTTTGTTGTGCAGAATCTTTTTAGTTTGATATAGTCTCACTTGTTTACTTTGCTTTTGTTGCCTTTGCTTTCCATGTTAAATCCAAAAAATCATCGCCAAGACCAGTGTCTAGGAGCTCACTGCCTGTGTTTTCTTCTAGGAGTTTTATGATTTCAGGTCTTATGTTCAAGTCTTTAATCCATTTTGAGTTGATTTTTATGTATGGTGTAAGATAGTGGTCCACTTTCATTCTTTTTGCGTGTGTCTGTCCAGTTTTCCCAACACCATTTGTTGAAGAGACTGTCCTTTCCCCATTTTATATTCTTGGTTCCTGTGACATAAATTAATTGGCTGTAAATGTGTGGGTTAATTTCTGAGTTCTCTGTTCTATTCTATCGATCTATGTGTGCTTTTAATGCTGGTACCATGCTGTTTTGATTATTATGGCTTTGTAATGTAGTTTGAAATCTGTAAGTATGATGCTTCCAGCTTTGTTCTTTTTCGAGATTGCTTTGGCTATTCAGGATCTTTTGTGATTCCATACAAATTTTAGGTTTGTTTTATCTATTTTTGTGAAAAATGCCATTGGAATTTTGATGGAGATTGCATTAAATCTATAGATTTTGGTTGTAAGGACATTTTAGTAATAGTAATTCATCCAATCTATGAGCATGGACTATGTTTCCATTTATTTGTGTCATCTTCAGTTTTTTTCATCAATGTCTTATAGTTTCAGTGTACACACTTTCACCTCCTTGGTTAAATTTATTTGTAGATATTTTATTCTTTTTGATCCAATTGTAAATGGGGTTGTTTTCTTAATTTCTGTTTCTAATAGTTTATTAGTGTATGGAAATGAAACTGATTTTTATATATTGACATTTGTATTTTGCGACTTTACTTAATTTATTAGTTCTGACAGTTTTTTGGTGGAGTGTTTGGGGTTTTCTATATATAACATCATATTACCTCCAAATAGAGTTTTACTTCTTCCTTTCCAATTCAAATGCCTTTTATTTCTTTTTTCCTTGCCTAATTGTTCTGTCTAGGACCTCCAATATTATGTTGAATAAAAGTGGAGAAAGTGGGTATTTTCTGTCTACATTTTTACTCCCCCTCTCCTATGTTTTATGTTTTTGATGTCACAGTTTACATCTTTTTATCTTGTGTGTCCCTTAACAAATTATTGTAGTTATAGTAGTTTTTACTTTTGTCTTTTAACCTTCGTAGTGGCTTTGTAAGTAGTGAATCCATGACCCTTAGAATGTTAAATTATTCTGAATTTTAGAATGTATTTACTCTTACCAGTGAGATTTATATTATGTTATGTTTTCCTGTTACTAATTAGCACCCTTTTGTTTCAGCTTAAACAAGTCCTTTTAACGTTTTTGTAAGGCTGGTCTAGTGGTGAAGAACTACATTAGCTTTAGCTTGTCTGGAAAATGCTTTATCTCTCCTTCAGTTCTGAAGGACAGCTTTGCCAGGCAGAGTATTCTGGGTGGCAGCTTTTTTCTTTCAGTATTTTGAGTATATCCTGCCACTCCCTTCTGGCCTGCGAAGTTTCTCCTGAAAAATTTGCTCGTAGTCTATGGGGATTTCCTTGTACGTAACAAGTTGTTTTTCTCTTGCTGTTCTTAAGATTTTCTCCTTGTCTTTAATTTTTGGCATTTTAATTATAATACGTCTTGGTGTGGGTCTCTTTGTGTTCATCTTGTTTGGAATTGCCTGGGCTTCCTGGATCTGGTTGTCTGTTTCCTTCCTCAGGTAAGGGAAGTTGTCAGTCATTATTTCTTTCAGTAAGTTTTCTACCCCTTTCTCTTTTCTACTTCTGAGACTCTTGTAATGTGACTGTTGGTCTTCTTGATATTGTCTCATAAGTCCCTTAAGTTACCTTGACTCTTTTTCATTTTTTTTTTCTGCTCTAATTGGTGGAGTCCCACTGCCCTGTCTTTGAGTTCACTGATCCTTTCTTCCACTTCGTCTAGTCTGCTATTGAACACTTCTGTTGTATTTTTCAGTTAAGTTATTGTATTCTTTGGCTTTGTGATTTCCGTTTGGTACTTTCTTATGTTTTCTTTATGTTTTGAAATTCTCACTTTGTTCATGCATTGTTCTCCTGAGTTCAGTGAGCATCTTTATGAATGTTATTTTGAGTTCTTTGTCAGGTAAATCATTTATCTCCATTTTATTAAAACTTTTTACTGAGATTTTTATCTTGTTCTTTCATTTGGAACAAATTCCTTTGTTCCTTCATTTTCCTTGATTCTCTGTGTCGATTTCAGTGATTAAGCCACCTCTCCTAGTCTTGAACAACTGGTCTCATGTAGGAGATGAACCTTATTGTTCAACCCTGCCTTAGTTCTTATTTGTCTCTCATACCTTTTTAATTGTCCAAGCAGCCTTCTTTATTCTCAGTGACTCCCAGTAGTTAAGGGTGTGCCAAGATCTGTCAGTGTCCCAAAGGGGAGGATCTCAGTCAGCACCTAGATGCTAGCTGATTGGAAGCTAAACCCTTAGGCAGTACCTTTTGTGTGTGTGTGTGTGGTATTAGACTTTTTTCTTAACTGATGTCTTAGTAGTTTATGACATTGTGAAATTTTAGTTGTACATAATTGTCAGTCATCATGTAAATGCTTCCTTTCACCCCTTGTGCCTACCCCCCTTGCCCTGGTAACTGCCAAACAGTTCTTTATGTCCATGTGTTAGTTTATCTTCCACATATGAGTGAAATTATGTGGTGTTTGTCTGGCTTATTTCACTTAACATAATATTCTCCAGCTCCATCCATGTTGTTGCAGATGGGACAATTTTTTCTTTTTCTTATGGCTGAGTAGTATTCCATTGTGTATATATATACGTCTTCTTTATTCATTTATTATTCAAGGGACACTTGGGTTGCTTCCACTTCTTGGCTATAGTGAATAATGCTGCAACGAACATAGGGATGCATAAGCCTCTTTGGATTGTTGATTTCAGGTTCGTTGGATAGATACCCAGTAGTGGGATAGCTGGATCATAGGGTATTTCTATTTTTAAATTTTCAAGGAATCTCCATACTGTTTTCCATAGAGGCTGCACCAGTTTGCATTCCTACCAGCTGTGTATGAGGGTTCCCGTTTCTCCACAGCCTCCCCAGCATTTGTTGTTCTTTGTCTTGGTGATTATAGCCATTCTAACAGGTGTAAGGTGATATCTTAGTATAGTTTTGATTTGCATTTCTCTGATGCTTAGTGATGTTGAACATCTTTTCATGTGCCTATTGGCCATATGTATATCTTTCTTGGGAAAGTATCTGTTCATAATCTCTGCCCATGTTTTGATTGTGTTGTTTGTTTTTTTGTTGTTCAGTTGTGTGAGTTCTTTATATATTATGGAGATTAACCCCTTGTGAGATAATATGATTTGCAAATATTTTCTCCCAGCTGGTGGGTTGTCTATTCATTTTGATCCTGGTTTCATTTGCCATGTAGAAGCTCGTTAATCTGATGAAGTCCCACTTGTTTATTTTTTCTTTTGTTTCTCTTGTCTGAGTAGACGTGGAATCTGAAAAGATCCCTTTATGACTGATGTCAAATGGTGTACAGGCAGCACGTTTTAAATCATGTAAATATATCTCTTTCAGGGGAAGACTGGGAGATGGGTGTTTCTGTTTGTTACCTCTGCACTGTGTCCTGGAGTGATAGTTAATTCTTTCTTTCTTTGTTACTGTCCTGTTGAACCCCTGACTGAGGTTATCAAAGGTGCCCTCACAGAAGTGGCTCTTGACTAGGATTTTGATCCACAAGTCCTAGAAGGATATTCCATGAAGAGGAAGCAGCCTTTGCAAAGATATGGAGGCACAGCAGCACTTGATCTGTGTGAGAAATAGCAAGTAGTTTGTGGATAGAACATTGTAATACCTGGAAACAAATTGGATGAAACAAATTGGGTGAAATGAGGTCAAGAAAATAGTTTGAGCTAAAGTCATTGAGAAATCCTTTGTATTTTAGAAGAATGGTGAGAGTTAATTCAAGTCAGCATGCTTAGAGCAAATCTGAAACTAAGTTTAAATAACAAGTATATGTTGGGGTGATATTTGTTATTTTAAAAAAATTCTCAAAAGCCCATTTCTCCTCTAGGCTTGAGTGTCTGAATATGAGTGACTTCAGAGTTGTTCAGATAATTTCAGTTAGTATTTGTTTGAAGGAAAGCTTCTATGGGGAAAAAATTTTAGAAAACTACTCATCGAGTTTTGAAATGAACCACTCATCCAGTTTGTTTTTCATGAGGAAAATGGGATCTTGTATGTAGCCAGTGGCAGAACGAAAAATAGAACCCCAAAATATAAATTGTATTAGATTACCAGTCAACATTTGTTCCGATGAATTTAAAATGATTTTGGTTGTAATGTTGATAAAATTGTTGAAAGTTTAAATAACCTGTGTTTAAGGGGAAAGCTGCTAGGGAACTAGTATTGGTGAGGATGTGGAGAAATTGGAACCCTCCCTCCTGTGTTGCTGATGGGAATGTAAAATGATGCAGTCACTTTGGAAACCAGTTTGGCAGTTCCTCAAAAAGTTAAACATAGTTTCAGTGTGACCTAGTAATTCTACTCTTAACTATATACCAAGAGAATTAAACATATATGTTTACACAAAAATTTGGAGGTAAATGTTTATTAGCAGCATTATTCATAATAGTCAAAATTCATAGTAGTCAAAAAGTGTAAAACAATCCAAAATGTCATTGAGTGGTGAATGGATATCCAAAATGCGGCACATCCATACAGTGGGATATTATTCAGCCATAGAAAGGAATGAAGTGCTGGTAGTTGCTACAGCGTGGGTGAACCTCAAAAGCATTATACTGCCTGAAAGAAAAGGCCACATGTTCTCTGATTCTATATTAAATGTCCAGAATAGGCAAATTGAGAGGCAGAAAGTAGATTCGTAGTTGCCTGGAGCTGAGGGGAGGGAAGAATGGGGAGGCATGGTGTTTCTTTTTGAGATGATGGAAACTTTTTAATAATAGATGGTAGAGATGGTTGCACAACTCTGAGTATACTCAAAACTACTGAATTGTGTACTTTAAAAGAGTGAATTTTATGGTATGTGAAGTGTATCAATTTAAAAAAAAACTGTTGTTATTCAGCATCCAACCAAGAGACAGAAATCGTGTAGTGATTTGAACAGTGACAATTTAATGTACAGAATTCTTAACTATAAGATGATTGAAGAGACAGGGATTGGCTAGTAAGAAGTAAAGAGAACTTGAATAAATACAGGAAGAGCAAATTTAATAAGTATCTACTCACCCCGAGGCTGAGATAGAGTGCCCCAGGAAGATCCAGGCCTTGTTGGAGAGAGTGCAGCCGTCGCTCAGTGGATGGTGAAGTTTCTGAGATACCGAACTTACTGAAAATTCTCTCTTTGGGGTGCTGGGGGACACCATCCACAGGGAGGTGCCGCACTTTGGAACTCACTGCAAGCCAAATGAGGGGTTGCTAGGGAAAGTTGCTCATGGAGAGATGCCTTGCTAGTGGCACCATGCTGGGAAGCTGCTCAACAGAGGGTGGGGCCAGTGTTGGCTGCTGTGCGCAGCAGGAGCTGGGTATTTAGGAAGCTGCTTCCTGCAAGAGCAGGATGCTGGAGAAGCAGGTACTGCAGGAGCCTGGCTGAAGTGGTACACTGGAACCTGGAAGAGAAGACCCTTTCTCTCTCAGTGTACCTGCTCCTCCCCCTGTGACAAAGGTTAACATCATGCCACCTGGCAAAAGAGCAATATTTAAAGGGCCCAACTCCGTTTTTGCAGAGCAGCCAGTAATAGGTGGATTAGGAGATGGGAGGTAATAATTGATGATAGCCAGCTCAAGAACTTATATCAAACTCTGTACCAACTTAGGATATATTTGGTTTTGTTGGGTTTAAAGAAAATATCAGGTATTCATTTCAGCATAGCTTAACAAAATTTCAAAGTACATAGCTTTGTGATACTTTTAGAGAACTTTGTTTTAAATTACAGTCATGAGCTGCATAACGACATTTGAGTCGATGATGGTCCTAATTTACAACGGTGGTCCCATAAGATTAGTACCATATAGCCTAGGTGTGTAGTAGGCTATACCATCTAGGGTTGTATAAATACACTCTGTGATGTTTGCATGATGAAATTGCCTAACGACGCATTTCTCAGAACGTAGCCCCATCGTTAAGCGACACATGACTCTCCAAAAAGCAAAATTCATGGTCACTAGAAACATTGAACAATATAGAAATGTTTAAAATGTAAAAATATTCCTATTATTGCTAAGTCTCTTACTATGTATTTCATGCACGTCTTCTGAAGATAAAACTATTGTTAATGGTGTATATTGTTTTTTCTATATACATATATGTATATGTATATTTTTTAGTAGTTATAGAGGTTTTATAGACATTGCATGTGAGCTGTTTTAGGTTTTTATTAGAAGGATATAACCCTCACTCAGTTGCCAAGCACTTGTGTAAACTAGGTAAGTCGCATAGCCATTCTCTTTGATTTTCTAAACTTTTGAAATGAAGGGACTTTTACTTGAAGGGAAGTTTAAAATCTGTAATGGATTTAGTTTGATATAGTAGTAAGGGAGGGAGAGGTAGTTAGGTAAGAGTTAACAATTTTTAGTATAGCCTAGATGTTCATATTTTTCCATGTGTTTTGCAATTTAAATGTTTCTATTGTTTTAAACATCTACACATGTTTATGTGTACATTGCTGGCTACACATGCTAGTTAAACTTCCATGAAATTTGAATCATAGAAATTTTTTTTTTTTATTTTTCTTTAGAAAAATCCTGCAAAAATGTCTCTGTACCCATCTCTTGAAGACCTGAAGGTAGACAAAGTAATTCAGGTATGTTTAAGTTGTTTAAGTACTGGTTTTTTTTTCCATACACTATGCCATACATTCTAGTTATAGATGAAGTGAAGCAAGAAACGTAAATAGCAGATGTATTTGTTCATTTCTACACTTCATAAACTTTTTTTCAGTTTATTGAAGACTGAAAAGTTACAGAAAAGGTAGCGATTCTTTTTCATTTCACTATGAATTAACGGGCATGGTGTATTTTTTCTTTAAAACTAGACTTAAACTCTTCGAAGATAGCTTGATTTTATTTAAAATTTAAATTAAATACAACATATTTAAGTTGGTAAAATAGACTCCAACGTTTTAGACATTCATAGTTCTGTTCAAAATTAGTGCATTGTTCTCTTGGATCTTCAGGTATGACCAGTGTTTAAAATTCTTTGCCTTCTCTTCGAAGTTAACGATTACAGGAATAGTGAAGTCCCTGCTGTGTTTAGAAGTGGTAGTGTGACAGCAGAGGGATTTATTTCCTTTTAGATGTGAGAGGCAGACATTTCACGTGTTCATGCTCTAAATGACTATGTTAAAGATTATAGTATTTCTAATTTCATTAAGTCAAAAATTTTGTAGTCCTTCATGTAAGTATTAGTTCTGAAGATGCTTCTGCTTAAGAAGAAGGTTTGGGATTGAGATCAATTCTTGCCATTTTGTAAAGTTTTATTGTTCTTATTAACGGGAGATAATTTGTAGTATTTAATGAACCCATCTTGTTTCCAGTTTACTTTCAACTTGATTTCTTATAAACTCAGAAGTTTTTCAGCTATAGTTTATTCTTTTAATTTGACAAGATAAACTCCCTGTTGTACTTCTTTATTTCTAGAATCTTTTAAATATGATAAATACGATGAAATTCTTTTTGAGTTGTTTAGTACTTCAGAGCTTCTTATCCTAAAGATCATTTTACTTGAGGCCTTGGCACCTTAGTATACTCTGATATTTACTTCTTAATAATTATCTAATGAGCATAAAAAGTTTATTACAAATTTGTGAGAAGTCTTAACCTCAAGAATACAAGTGTTTTTTAGGCAAAATGTTGACCTTTTTAGGGTGGAAAAAACCTGGCAATAATAGTAACAAATGTGTGGCTGGAGTTATTAACCTTGTAGCAATGACTAGAAAATATGGGAGGAGATCATGAACACACATTTTCCATCATAGATCCACTGCGGACATTAAATGTGGTTTGTAAAATCTCTGCAATCTACTGTTCTGCTGCCAAGGCTTTGATGCCTCCCAGTTTTAAGTGGTCTGTTCAATCATCTTAAATGCTCTATCACATCTTTCTTCAGTATTTTGTCAGTATTTTCCCATATGGTTTTTATTTCCACAAGGTTTATCTGAACAAGCACGCGGTCTTTTTAAGAAATTTTTTCTGAAATATTTAGCATTCAGGAATAACAAACCATTAATATGACATCAGAGCCCTAAGTGATAAGGATTTGCAGATAGATCTGAAAGAATGAGTGATGAATCTCTGTTTTCATCCTTTTTTGTTAGTTTTTATGGAATTAAACTCTAAATTGACCATAGTTGACTGAGCAGAGGTTTTTGATTTTGAAAACAGCAGAAAAAGAAGGAAAGAGTTGATATTGACAAATGTTGGATTGGAAAATAAAGAGGGCTACAAGTTATATCAGACGACCTCTTTAAGGAGAAGCAAATTATGTGAATATTCTCATTAGAAGACGTTTTGTGGTTCCAAGCAGAAAGCTAGCTACTCGGAGATGAGATATAGCAGTGAGTAAGGAGGGGAAACATGGGGTTTTTATTCTCACTGGATTTAAAAATATTCCTAACCTAGCCACTACAGTCTTGGGCTATATATTTTTTTTTTCCTTGATTTTTTACGGTAGGTGATTTTGTTTTTGTTCTTGAGTTGCCCCTGCAAAAGTAGTTTTCATTTCTAATCTTTTGGCCTCTTACACCACAGCAGAGCTAAATTGCAGCAGTGAACTGGCAGTTCGTATTTTGTTCAGTAGCCATTAGGCTGTGGCTTTCAGCATCATATAATCCCTGAACCTCTCTATCCATTATGAATCCTTAGCAGGAGCCTGTAGTCGCTATACCTATACAAAATAAGCTTTTAAGAAACAGCGATATAGAGACCCAGTGCTCATCAGTTACCTAACACAGTGAGCAGAGGTTGACACTGGTGGCTGCATGAACATCGTCTCTCCACATGCTTTCTGTGATGGCAGGAACAACATGCCAGTAACTGTGTGCTCCTTGGGCAACCCCCCCTCCCTTTTTTTTTTTTTTTTTAATAGTTTGAGATTTCAAGTAAGTGTGAAATAATTTGCTACATTTAATAGCTCATAGTCCTTCAGCCCTTGTTGTACCATCTTTCTTTTGTTGTATTTTTACTACAGATTACATAATAATTAAATATATAACTTTGCAGAGAGCTTTGTATATATATTATTTCAGTATTCTTTGGATAAGAACAAGAGCAATGAATGAAAAAAAAAAGAAAATAATAACCAATGTAAAAGGGAACCATTTTTTTAAATTAATAAATTCTATTTAGAATAGTTGTTAGGTTCACAGCAAAGTTGAATGGAAAGTACAAAGAGTTTCCATCTTACCCGTTCCCCTCCCACTCCCCACAATGCACATCCTCTCCCACTATCAACATCCCCCCCAGAGTGGTACGTTTGTTACAGTTGATTAACCTACACTGACATATTATTAACACCCAAAGTCCATAGTTTACATTAGGGTTCACTCTTGGTGATGTACACACTATTGGGTTTGACAAATGTATAATGACATAGCCATCATTATAGTATCCTATAGAGTACTTTCACTGCTCTAAAAATCCTCTGTGCTCTGTCTCTTCTTCCCTCTCTCCCCACTAATCCCTGGCAACTGCTGATCTTTTTACTGTCTCCATGGTTTTGCCTTTTCCACAATGTCTTATGGTTGGAATCATATAGTATTCAGCCTTTTCAGATTGGTTTCTTTCACTTAGTAATATACATTTAAATTTCCTTTGTGTCTTTTCATGGCTTGATAGCTCATTTCTTTTTAGTGCTGAACAGTATTTTTTTTTCTTAAAGATTATCCAAGAAGTAATCCACTGGCCACTAGCTCCTTTTGGCTGATAGCTGGTGAAAGAACTTTCAAAATTTAACATACTTTGAATTTGTGGATTATTATTTAAAATTATACAGATTTTCATGCGTTTTATCTCAATTTAGAATATGACAAATTATGACAATAAATATTAAAGAATGACTCAGTAACAAGCATATGAGAACATTTACAATCCAAATGAGTGAGGTACCATTTAATACTTTCATAGGCTGTACTTATTAAATTAAGCTTCCATCTCTCTGAGCATCTTTAGGACTGCTCTTAGCATTAATATCGGGGCTAGATTGAGATATAGGTCTAAACTTCATTACTTAATCAACGTATTTCCAATTAAATAAAAAGTGGTATTAGAGATGGCTCATACAACTTACTACCAACCTTGTCTCTAAATGATATATGGCTATTTCAGAAACTCAGATCTATCTGTAAAGGAAAAAGGATTTCCGTCAGTGGAATACTTAACTATGACATGGGCTATGAAGGCAGCCCTGAGAAGAGTTCCTGGCGTGCTTGAGCATGAGTAGCACTGATACGTATATACATTGTCAAAGTGATTTTGGCAAGTTTAACAGTTATGAATTACATTATTTTTATCATCATTGTTTTATGTCAGTGATAAAATATGTTTTGCATACTTTGTAGTATTTTTGTATTTAGTACAGCGTAACCCTTTCTTATACTTGCTAAAATGACAATAAAGATTATTTCAGGGAGATATACTAAAATCACAAAATAAATATTAGCAACTTAAGGGTTTAAATTTTTAGGTGTTTTTCTAATATGTGACTTTTCATTTGAATGTGGGTGAGCTTTTTTCTTTATGCAAATAAAGTGTTTTTACTTAGATTAATTAGTAAAAGAATAATGAAAATGTAAAAATGTAGCCATCCATTTTATAGTGAATTTTGAAAATATTTATTAATTTGCAGCAGCACTGTGAAATGTTGGTTATAAGATGTGTAGAATGGTACTTAGTCAAGTTTTATATGATAGTGTTAAAATATTTAGAATATGAAATATATTTTTGATTTGCAGTTTTTTTTGAAAAATATATGGCTGAAGTGTTTGAAATTAAACTTTCTTGAATAAAACTTTAGTGTTTTAGTTTCTTTTTGGAAGTACTGAGTTTAACTTATAAATTACATAAGAATTTTAAATAACCATATAAATAGCATTGTTGTTACAATTTTCTTCTTTTCTTTTTCAGGCTCAAACTGCCTTTTCTGCAAACCCTGCCAACCCAGCAATTTTGTCTGAAGCTTCTGCTCCTCCCATCTCTCAAGATGGAAGTAGGTTTATACTTTGAACAGAAATATTTGTTAAGCCTTCTTTTGCTAAAATAGGGAATCCAAGATATTTTTTTAAACATGCAGCATAAAATTGGTGGCTAAAGCTCTAATAGTACGAAGAAAAAAATATTCATTTCAAAAAATAACCCTTTAATCAAGAAAGTGAACTATGAATATAAAGATGTGTTTGATGGCTTAATGAAAACTAAGTTAATTAAATTAAATTTCAGCCCTCACAAGTCCCTAACTTATGACTGATTCGTTTATGAAAAAACCTTATACGTGAAGTATGCCCCATGCTACTGCTCTTCAACTTCCTGAACTGTCTTCTATCTTTTGCGGAATTGGGAGGGTGAAATTTCCAACCACCTCCTTTTCGGGGAGCTTCCCAAATCCTGGAATCTCTCCCCAATCTCCATACTCTTCTCTTTGGTCCCTTTTCCGTCTAAATTCATAGGGATTCAGGACACAGCCCCTAAATAATACGACCTAAGATATAAATAGGTTTTTGTGGACTGTCGTAACTATGTATAGCATTATTTCTTTAGAAAATCCATTTTAAGTTATAAATCTTGTAAAACAGAGTTTTGGGAAATAGTACTTAACTCTACTACTAAGTTAAATACTGTTAGTATTTAACTGTACTGTTTCCAAGATTTCATTGGAATGTGGTTAACATTCTTAAAAGATGACACTTAGGGACCGGCCCCGTGGCTTGGTGGTTGAGTGCGCGCGCTCCGCTGCTGGCAGCCCGGGTTCGGATCCCGGCCGCGCACCGACGCGCCGCTTCTCCAGCCGTGCTGAGGCCGAGTCCCACATACAGCAACTAGAAGAATGTGCAACTATGACATACAACTATCCACTGGGGCTTTGGGGGAAAAATAAATAAATAAAATTATAAAAAAAAAAAAAAAAGACACTAAAGAAATTTACAAGTTTTGTTTTTTTTGTTTTTTGTAGTACAGAAGAATCATTTTGTAGCCATGTTTACTAAATGAGGTTATAAAGTAGTGGGCTTGACAGTAGACATTTTGGTCAGTTGTTCTGAATTGAGAATCAGCAGTTTACTTACAAAACTGCTAAGTAGGTAGGTTTATTTTAAGAAAAAGGAAAGGGAAGATAGCTTATTTGGAAAATTTATCTGTACTCTTGAGTATTTAGAAATCTGTGGTTATTTCAGTTCAGATGTCTTCATATTTTATGACTTTTACCTTAAACTTTTTCTGTTTTTCATTTCTAGTTGTCATTATAGAGATAGGGTGGTGCTTTTCCAGATTCCTAATTAAAATTCATCCTAGATTTTATAAGTTAAATGTAATTTTTTTAACACAAGTATAAGCCCACAATAACTACAGTTTTCATTTGAATATCCTACCCATGTTTTTTCTTTATTCATTCATTCATTTACTTATTTGTATTAGATCTCTATCCTAAACTGTATCCGGAGCTCTCTCAGTACATGGGCCTGAGTTTAAACGAAGAAGAAGTACGTGCAAATATGGCCATGGTCGCTGGAGCACCAGTTCAGGGGGTATGTACAGTGTAATTAATTTTGAATTATATAAAATCATACTTTACAAATAGATATGAGCTCTCCTCATTGTGGCTGACTCACAAGTTTATAACTTTAGTATTGACCTCTCTTGTCAGAAATTTTAGACTGCCTTCTGGATATCACTTCTTAAATAGTCTACTTCTTTTGTGCTATTACCACTTTTAGTTCTAATTTATTAGGAGTTAAAGATTCAGATGCCATTGACTAGTCCATTCTCCTTTGACTTCTGCATTTAGTCAGTTACTAAAACTTAGTGAATCTGTCTCTACCATTTTGCTTGTATTCATTTTATTCATTCTAGTCCTACTATAACCCTGTTCAGGGTTTCCATACTTCTAGATTATTACAGTAGTCTCTTACATTTCCTCTAGTAACTTCTTATAGAAGATGAATCATTCTGAAGTACAAGTCTTTCATATCTTTTTTACTCGTAATTTTTTAACATTCTGAAGTCTAAACCTCCTTCTGATTAGACTCCACATTCTAGGCTTAAATATAATGTATCTCACAGCCTTTTATTAAGGTCATTGTTATAAGACCATAGCACTTTATCGCACCTACTATAATTATAGTTAGTTACTTCATGAGGACAGGGTCCCATGTCTATCTTGTTGCCACAACCCCAGTGCTTAATACAGTACCCGGTATCTATTTATTTACCAAGTATGTATTGAAAACTTGCTTGTATCAGTTAGGGTCTAGTTGGGAAAACAGAAATCACAGTTGATATTTCAACAGAGATAATTTAAGAAATTAGACAAAGAGCTTAAAGAATTGAAAAAAGCAAAAATGGAACACAGATGTAATTGCCTCCATGGACATCGGTAACACAGGGAAGAGGTTGGAGTTATCAGAACGTAGAAGCTTGGGGAAGAGCTCCCTGGAGCTGGACCTCTGACCTTGGAGGAGGGACACTGCTTTCAGTGGTAGTACCTCTGAAGGGTTGCAGTGAGGCTGGTGCTGGGAGTGTCAGTAAACGCTGGAGAATGGAGTCCATTGCTGCCACCATGGTTAAGGGCTAGATCCAGGCAATGCTGACGGGAATCGGAAGCAAACAGGAAGGAACAAGGTACTTGTCCCTCCTCCAGCCTTCCAGTCTCCCTCTAGTGTGTCACGTGGTGGATGCTAACCAGAAACGCGCCAACAAAAGAAAAGGTGATTTGCACACTTCAAGCCCCAGCTTCACCAAGTAGAGTCTAGAAGGGTGGTTTGGAGCTGACAGTAACTTAATACCTGGTCCTACCTACTCCTTTGACTACTCACTACATCCACACACTTCTACAAATATTTTAACTTCATATGACAGCAATAACAGCTTTATAGTTTCCCCTTAAAAGATGCAATTCTTCATATAATTGAAGTTCAGCAAACTTGTTCTATTAAGGGACCCATAGTAAGTATTTTAGGCTCTTCGCTGGCCATATATAGTCTCTGTTGCATGTTCTTCTTGTTTTCTTTGTTTCCAACCTTTTAGAAATATAAAAATCATTCTTACCTCAGGTGTACAAAATCAAGTCAGTTACGTCTGATATAATGAAGTTACTCTTACCCTTTCCCCAAAATAGAATGACACCAGTTATCGTGGCCATCTCTGGGCAGTGGTCTATGATCCATTACTATGTGATGCTAATTACCTCTTTAAGCACAGTCATGCACCACATAATTACATTTTGATCAATGACAGACCACATATATGACAGTGGTCTCATGAGATTATAATGGAGATGAAAAATTCCTGTCACCTAGTGACATCGTAGCCATCATAATGTTGTAGCAAGAGAAAAGGAAACTGCAGGAGATGAAAAAGAAGAAGAACCCCTAAGAAAATTCAGAGTGAAGGGTTTAGCAGAAGCTTTTGCAGACCTCAACAGGCTGCTTAAAAAGTTTGAAAACATGGACCCCAGAACCAAAAGATTTTCATTAATAGGAATGTTCATGGTGCATTATTTGCTTACAAGCAAATCTGTGATGGAAAAGAGCAAACCAAGCAAACCACCATGGACATATTTCTGAAAAGAGTGACCCCTCCTCAGGAAGAGCCTCAGGCAGGTCCTTCAGGAGGTATTCCAGAAGAAGGCATTGTTATCATGGGAGATGACAGCTCCATGTGTGTTATTGCCCTGAAGACCTTCCAGAGGGACAAGACATGGAGGTGGAAGACAGTGATACTGATGATCCTGACCCTGTGTAGGCCAAGGCTGATGTGTGTGTTTGTGTCTTAGTTTTTAACAAAAGTTTAAAAAGTAAGAAAAAAAAAAATTTAAAAATAGAAAAAAGCTTATAGAATAAGCATATAAAGAAATAAAATATTTTGATAAAATATTTTTGTATAGCTGTTCAATGTGTTTTTTAAGCTAAGTGTTATTACAAAAGAGTCAAAAAGGTTAAAAAAATTTGAAAAGTTTATAAAGTAAAAAAGTTATAGTAAGCTAAGGTTAATTTAGCCAGCCTTGGTGGTCTAGTGGTTAGGATTTGGTGCTCTCACCACTGTGGCCCGGGTTCGTTTCCCAGCCACGGAACCCCACCACCGTCTGTTGGTTGTCACACTGTGGCGGCTGTGTGTTGCTGTGATGCTGAAAGCTATGCCACCACTATTTCAAATACCAGTAGCGTCACCCATGGTGGACAGGTTTCAGCAGAGCTTCCAGACTAAGACAGACTAGGAAGAAGAATCTGGCCACCCACTTCCGAAAAAATTGGCCGTGAAAACCCTATGAATAGCAGTAGAGCATCATCTGACGTAGTGCTGAAAGGTGAGAGGATGGCGCAGAAACACCGGGCAGGGTTCCTCTGCTGTACACAGGGGCGCTAAGAGTCAGAATTGACTTGATGGCACTAACAACAAAGATTAATTTATTATTAAAGAAAAGTATCTTTTTATACATTTAGTGTAGACCAAATGTACAGTGTTAATAGAGTCTACAGTAGTGTACAGTAATGTCCTAGGCCTTCACATTCACTCACCACTCACTGACTCACCCAGAGCCACTTCCAGTCCTGCAAGCTCCATTCATGGTAAGTGCCCTATATAGGTGTACCATTTTTTATCTTTTATACCATATTTTTATTGTACCTTTTCTGTGTTTAAATGTTTAAATACACAAATACCATTATGTTACAATTGCCTGTAGTATTCAGTACAGTAACATGCTGTACAGGTTTGTAGCCTGGGAGCAGTAGGCTATACCATCTAGGTTTGTGTAAGTACACTCTCTCATGTTCACACGACGACGAAATCGCATAATGATGCATTTCTCAGAACATACCCTGTTGTTAAGTGACCACTGACTGTATTCACATTACCTGCTGAATATTTTTAACCTAAAGACAAAAGTATAAAGTTAACCACTACCAACAATTCATGTTGGTAATTCATTAAGGTAAAAGGAAGTAGGGAGGAACAAAAAGACTAATTGCTGTATTTATGGAAAATTTACAGACACAAGCAGAGAAGAAGATAGTCATAGCCCCCTGTGATTCTTCTTTTGGTAACTAGTCATGAGGCCGTGGTTAATGTTGTGACTCCCTTTGTGTACACATTCTTTACCCCCTTTGCCCTTGGCTTGCACTTCAACTGGTCTTTTCTTTTTTTAATTCCTAGTGGGGCGACCTAAACCTTCATTTTTGAAGTGTCTGAATCTCCAGGGCTCTTTAGTGCCCTGCATTTTCTTCCTTTTTTTATTTTAATTTATTTTGATTTGTTGCTGAAGATTTCTCTGAACTCTTCCCATCTAGTGAATTTTTCATTTCACATATTGTATTTTCCTTGTCTGCATGTTCTATTTGGTTTCTATGTCTTCTCTTTCATTCCTTGTTTCCTTTAAATCAGTGAGCATATTTATAGTAGCTCTTTTAAAATCTGTCTGCTAATTTCATGATCTTTTGTTTCTAAATCTCTTTCTGTTGACTGGTTTTTTGTTATATCTTCCTGCTTGTTCACATACCACCTCCTATTTTAACTGGAGAGGGACATTGTGAACTTTACGTTGTTAGGTGCTGGTGTGTGTTGTGTTTCTTTAGAGAGTGCTGGCACTTGTCCTGCAGGCAGTGAAGTTACATGTGGATCAGCTTGATCCTCCTGAGGCTTGGTTTACGCTTTGTCGGGGTGGGTCTGAAGCAGCCTTTACTAGGGCTAGTACAGCCCCATTGCTAAAGAAGTGTGTCCCCTCTGGGTTCTCCACTGAATGCCCTGGGTATTCCCCCAGCACACTCGACTCTGGCTGCTGGGAATTTGAATGTCTCCCAGCCCCGTGTGATCTCCAGAAATCGTTCAGCTGACAGCTCCCTGCGTGCTCTTTGCCTGGCCTTGTGGAGCTTCCCTCACACAGACTTGGATTCGTATTCAGCAGCAGACTCAAGGGGCCCCTATACAGAATCCTGGGGCTCTTTCTCTGTAGCTGCCTCCTCTTAGGGACTCAGCTGCCTTCCTAGCTGCGTCAGCCTTCCTGACCTCTGATCTTTGTCTCCTCACCTTCTCGAGCACAGTGCTCTGCTTGGGACTCGCACCTCTGTGCTCCAGTTCAGACAATGCTCTAGGCAGAAAGCCAGGTGATGACAGGGCTCGCCTCATGTGTTTCCCTTCGCTCAGGGATCACTGTCCTGTGTTGCCTAATGTCCACTGTCCAAAAATTGTTGCCTCCTATTTTTCCAATTTTCTGGTTGTTCGTGGCAGGAGGGTAAGTCCGGCACCATCATGACTACCAGCATAGGTCTATTTTTGTATTAATTTTACTCTTGGACACAGAAGACCTAAAAGCAGCTCAGAGCACCTCCTGAGTTCCATCCGTAGTCTAGAACCCATTATCTAGCAGCAACCGTTTCCTCTTGGAAACCAGAATTAATCGCCTTAGCCAGGTCAGTAGCTTCTTTTTGTCTTTGTTTCCGGGGCATGTGAAGTCCAAAACAGTTAGGTGGTGATCTTTTAATTCACAGGAAACGTGCATCCCTTCCTGGAGGCATTCCTCCCTTGTAAGTAAGACCTCCAAACTACAGAGCTCAAAGATGTGGGGATGGGATGCAAAAGTTTTGTGTGTGGTTGTTTAGATGTAACAGTGAGAAGAACCATTCCCACTGCCACACCTTGGTTTCCAGACCTTTTCAGGCCTTGGAAGAAACTGCATCGTATATTTGGTTGTTCATTCAAAGCCTATATTACATGCTGAACGGTAGAGCCCCTGTCCCTCAACATTTGTCTCCCACTGGCACCTTAACTGATTGGAGAAGTGAGCCACTAGCTTAAAAACCCACACGTTCTAGGCACTGTGCTAGGTGTGGTAGACAGAATAGTGAGCCGCAGCACCCCCCCCCCCCAGTGAAACTCATGTTCTAGACAAATAAACCAATACTATGACGTGAAATAAATGGAGGAAGAGTAAGTGAATAGAGTGCTAGGGCTGGCTGTATTTCAGTATGGTGAACATGTACGTTCTGTCTGAAAGGTTGACATTTGAGCAGAGAGCTGAAGGAAATGAGGGAGTGAGGCATGTGATTATCTGGTGGGAGAACATTCCACACAGTATAGACAGAATTCGAAGGCCTTCAGGCAGAAGTTGACTTAGTAGAGCTGAGGGACGAGGCCTGTGTGATGGGCGGAGGAGACAAGGCACAGCACGTGGTAGCAGATGGCATTGGAGGGCTGTTCAGGGCTAGGTGGTCCATGGCCTTGTAGGCCATGGTAGGGGATTGGGGTCTGAGTTGTGGGAATGGTATAATAGGATTTTTTTTTTTTTTTTTTTTTTTAAAGATTTCTATGCTTGCTGTGTGGAGAGTGGATAGTGGAGGGGTAAGAGTGGAAGCAGGGAGACTGTCTTCTAGAAGGTTATTGTAGTCACCCTCACCAGAGATGGTTGTTTGCTTAGAATGGTGGAGGGGGCAGAGGTAACGTGGTGTTGGTCATAACGGTTATAGTAAGTAAGGACACATAGTAAGTACTTAAAAATACTTGCTGGGAGCCAGCCCTGATGGCCTAGTGGTTAAAGTTCAGCGCTCTCACTGCTTCAGTGGCCCGGGTTTGTTTCCCAGTCACAGAACCACACCACTCATCAGTTGCCATGCTGTGGCGGTGGCTCACATAGAAGACCTAGAAGGACTTATAACTAGGGCATACAACCATGTACTGGGGCTTTGGGGAGAAGAAAAAAAAATACTTGCTGGAAAAAATAGAGTTCTTTTCCAAAAGTAAAACCACTCCAAAGCTCCCCCTTTTGTCCTGTATTCCAGCTAAACTAAATAATTCATTTGCTTCTTAAGTTTTTATTTTTCTGTCTCATTACCTGGTTGTCCTATGTCTCGTATAGCTGTAATTATTTCTTCTTTTGAACCTTTGTGGTCCTTTATAAGTAATATTTTCTGTCATTGTGTTGATTTCCAGTGTAGTTGTGTGTGTTACTCCTGTTAGATTGTCAGCTTTAGAATATGCTGTCATAATTACCATGAATCCTGAACGAAAAAATTTGCAAATGTGTATGTGTAGCTGAGGTTCCTCTTTCCGTCATTGCCTCTCTGCGCATCACAATTCTTGGGTAGATCAGAGCTTTTTATGACAGATTCCAATTAAAAAGCCTTGGTAAGACTCTTCTCTCACTGTGTTTTTGGTTGATGAAGTCCACTTAAAGCAAGGAACCAGGTTTGGTCAAGAAAACTTGAAAAAAATGGGAAACTTGAACTTGGTACCAACACGAGTCCCTAGTATAACTATTCTAGAGCAGTCTGGTTTGTGCACACGATTGTTCAATGCATAGATGTTTATTAAAGGAGACAAGAAGAACATTTGACTGTCTCATGTGTGCCGGCACTCATACTACATGCACTTCTCTCTGAGTCCTCACAATGGCACTGTGAGGTAAGAAGGCTGCCCTTTTTATAGAAACTCTGAAAGGATAAGTAGATTACTAAAGATCAGACCACATGAAAGAACCCTCTGGAAAATGTGTGAGTTTCAAAAGTATGATATGGCCTTTAAGTTCAAGGACAATAAATTTGAGTTGAAGACAAGCCAAAGTACATGTGAAAAAATGCCAGTGAATTCAGAAGGCAACAGACAGAGAGTAAGTTATTGAATCTGTGGGAGATGATAAATGTAAGAATAAGTTACCTGAGGAATTAGTAAATAAAAACTAGGGTCATTTTTGCTTAAATCAAACTTTATCTGAAGGAAATAATTCGCAAATTACTTTTTGGGAAACCACAACTGAGTATATTTAAGTTAATTGTCATTTTAGATTTTTTTTCACTAGATAATGTTTCTAAATATTGATGCATTGTGTATATTTTTGTCAGCAGTTGGTGGCAAGACCTTCCAGTATGAACTATATGGTGGCTCCTGTAACTGGTAATGATGTTGGAATTCGTAGAGCAGAAATTAAGCAAGGGATTCGTGAAGTCATTCTGTGTAAGGATCAAGATGGAAAAATTGGGCTCAGGCTTAAATCAATAGATAATGTAAGTATTTTTAAATCTATTTGAATTTATCTAAATAGTTTATAGGATATTAAGTGATCAATGTTAGAATAAATTTAAAGTGGAAATGCTTTAATTAATTATAGTAATGCATCTGTAATTGAGAATATTTGAAATCTGCTAACTTAAATTTTTTGCACTTGGAGATGCCCTGTTTTGAAGAGGCAGAGTTGGGAATTCCAACATTACCTTGAATGAATTTCTTTTCTTTTTTTTGAGCCCTTCAGAATAAATTTCACTGTGCTGCATATATTATAACATAGTTCATACAAATAAAATTCTAGTTTTGAAACAGGGCAACAGATATGGAAGTTAAGAAAAGACTGGCCAATGAGAATCAGTGGTCTTATGATGTATATTTTTAAACCAAATGATGGTCATTTAACTTGTGAAGTGGTTTTGCATGTTTGCTATTTCTGTCCTTCAGTTTGAATTTAATAGGTCATTATCTGAGCAAAAGTGACTTTCTAATTAGGGCAGCCATTACTTTACCTTTATAATTACTTTACCTCTCACCTTACCATACAGAAGAAGTTAAACAGTTACTCTCTGAGGAAGCATTTAGGATTGTTAAGGACATGCTGAGTCTTTGTCCTGATTTATGGTTTTAGGCATTACCTTATCAGATTCCTTGTTAGTCTTAAGTGTTATTTCCTCAATATGTCCGTCCTTTTCACATAGAAAATGATAATGAACGTGGCACAGTGGTAAAGGGCTGAGGCTGACCTTGGCAGGAAGCCTCAACCCGCCTGCCTGCACAGAGGGCTGAGGGCATCCATGTCTTTGCACACTTGTAGCTTATTCAAGACACATCAGCGTGCTTCTTGGGGAAGCTCTGACTTTGCTGCTCTCTCTTCCTGTGTCCTAAAGAAACAAGATAGTCTTCATAGGCCCCTGTCCCCCACTGCAGGTATCCTTGTAGTGAAATTTGTCCACTTGGCCAAAGCTCAGTGGTCTGACCACTCCACAGGTGCTGCCTAGTTTTCATGGACCGCCCTAAACTAAAGTGTAGGACACAGGACAGAGGTCATGTCTGACCCAGCTTCAGATGGTAGCAAGGGCCTAACCTAGTAGATGCTTTCATGTTTTACCAGGTTTACTCTTCTTTTACGATTGTTTATACGTTGTTCAAAACCTGAGATGAGAGTTTATATAAGTAAAAATATCTACGTGGGTTTAGTTCTTAGTTAACTGTACTGGACTTTTCTGTTTTTATTTCATAGTGGCTTCTTTATACGACTGGAGTGGTACTGAATGTGCCCACCATTTTAGGCTGTTAAATAAACCCTAGTTTTATTTGATTATGCATAATGTAGCAAATGAGTAAAGGAATCCTTCAGCTTGAAAGGTAGAGTTATGACCTTAGAACTATCATTTTTTAAACAGTAAAAGAAATCACAAGACTTCTAACCCTTGACTCACTGTCCCCCTAAATAATGGTCATGTGCTAATACCTACATGGTATTCTATCAGACTCATGGACGCTTACACTGATTATAGGAATCCTATTTTATTTTCCTTAGTCTTGTTTTATTCCACGATGAAGCAGGTGTTTGAGGTTGCTCAGGTGGGCCATGATGTGAGGTAGAAATTAACACTGAGATCTCATTTTTTGCCTTATTTCTTGGGGTTATTCCCTTGATAAAATTTTCAGTTTCTTTTTTGGGAGTAATGATACATATACTCATGTAATTTTTTTTTTTTTTTTTATTACTAGGGTAGATTCCTAACCTAAGTTGGTTCCTAATTTTCCAGCATTTTTAAACCATATCCTAATGGTAGTAAGTGACCACAGTTATTTTCTTATTCTCTAGGGTGTATTTGTTCAGCTAGTCCAGGCAAATTCTCCAGCCTCTTTGGTGGGTCTGCGATTTGGGGACCAAGTACTCCAGATCAACGGGGAAAACTGTGCAGGCTGGAGCTCTGATAAGTCACACAAGGTGCTCAAACAGGCTTTTGGCGAGAAGATTACTATGACTATTCGTGACAGGTAAGCTGACTAGACAGTTCAAAGGAAATTCAAGACTAGTTTTCCATTTTCTTGGACTTTTAAGACTGTAAATATAGTATTTTGTTGCAGAAAATGATCAAATGTTATGTATCAGCCTTACAGTCTTGCAATTGTGTGGTGCAGATTTTTCTTACGTAGTCTGATTTTTTTTTTTAAATAGCATTCTGGTTTTGCACACACCTTATTTCAGAGCTTATAGAAATTCACTAAGAAGTTACTTTCCTGTCTTAATCTGTTGCTCTAGAAAATAGGAAACGTGTGTTGGAAGAGTAAGCAGCATGGCGTCTCTGGCCTCACTTTCTAGTTTACTGCGTAGACATCCAGCATGGGGGTACACACACAGTGCCAGGGGCCCTGCACAGCTCCCAGGTGGTCTGCAGGTCTGAAAACCAAATCTGGCCTTTTGGGTGGTTATGAAGCTCTAGTTGTCAGGGTGGGAGGATGGGACATTTTATTTAGCAGTTAGTTTGTTTATAATTTAAACATGTAGCACATGAAATATGGGCATTTATTTTCTTGCCTTGGCCCCCACAAGTGTTAAGGGTGGTCCTAAATCATATTGTTACAGCTAGCTTTTGTTTTTATTCTTCTCAGTTAAATTTGTTTTATATACCTTTGTGTTTCCAGTTTCTCACACCTGGTAGGTATTTAGTAAACGTTTTGTAGGTGAATGCCATTTTTGTTTTATAGATAAGCAAAATTTCAGAGTAACTTGGACCAACAGGAAGATGTGACTGTTCCGAATTTTGTATTGTAAACACAGGTTTATCATAAAACCCATACAGTAACCTGATAGCAGAGTTGTCGAGAAGTGAGCACGTGTAGCTGGCAGTACGGCTTTTGAGAGTAGACAGCCGGCTGCCTTGTTCCAGCAGCCGCATGCCTTCCTTTCTAAAAGGGCCGTGAGGAACTGCAGTCCTATTGCTTCTGCACTTCTTTTAAAATACAGCAAAAATGTCTATGTTCTATAAAATTTACAAAATCAAGATGTGAGAAATATTATAAAAGTTTTAAATAACTATTTCCTAAGAACAGTTAAGCTCCAGGAAATACTAAATGTTAATAAATGATAAAAATTCATTTTTAACACTGCAGTTTTTGTTCAAACCTGTCTCATTCTTAATGTTAAATTATAGTGAATTCTAAAGGAAAAAATCATACTAATAAACTGCATTGAAGCATTGTGTTCAGTTAAGTCTTTCTTACTTAAAAGAAGGAAGTCTTGATTAGTAAGTTAGGCAAACCATAATTGAGAGATTTTTTTTTTAATGATTTTTTACACTACGATGTTCTGTGAATGTACAATATCAGAGCCATACCTGCTCTTAGTAGCAACATGAAGTTTATTATAACAAAGTATCCAGTATGGCAGAATAGAAGTGCATTAAAATGTTTACCTTGGAATTAAATTTTTAATTGAACCCATTATGTTTATAGGCCCTTCGAACGGACAATTACCATGCATAAGGATAGTACTGGACATGTTGGCTTTATCTTTAAAAATGGAAAGATAACATCCATAGTGAAAGATAGTTCTGCAGCCAGAAACGGTCTTCTTACTGAACATAATATATGTGAAATCAATGGACAGAATGTCATTGGATTGAAGGTAAGGAACAGAACTTATGTCTTGTTCCGCTGCAATTTTATTTTAGCAAATGTCTTTTTCATTTCTTTAGGTGGTTTTCATTGACTTCCAAAATACAGACACTCAGTGGGAAGGTGGGCAACATGGGGGCTCTGGCTGTGCTTTGTGCTAGCTGTGCTCTCGGGCCAGTCAAACGAATGATCTGGGCTATTATCTGGAATTACTGTTCCTGTATCAAGGGAGGCTGGGCTAGATGATCTCTGAACTCCCTCGAACTAGAATTCTGTGGAGACGTGGGCATTGAAGATTTTGATGACACTGAAGGAATGATTGCCCAGCTTTTTTTTTTTTTAATAAGAATAACTGTCTTAGTATCTCACGGTTGTTTTTTTTTGGTGAGGAAGACCAGCCCTGAGCTAACATCTGTGCTAATCCTCCTCTTTTTGCTCAGGAAGACCGGCTCTGAGCTAACATCCACTGCCAATCCTCCTCCTTTTTTTCTCTTTTCCCCAAAGCCCCCCAGTAGACAGTTGTACGTCATAGTTGCACATCCTTCTAGTTGCTGTATGTGGGATGCAGCCTCAGCATGGCCGGAGAAGCAGTGCGTTGGTGCCAAGCCACAGGGCCGGCCCTGCCCAGCTTTTTTTAAATCCAGGAATTGTAGGAAATGAGTAATAGTTTCTGTTCGTATTAGTACTTTGTTTTTATAGTTTTTCCCCTCTGTAGATTCCTAAATAGGGCTATTTTAAGGTCTAAAGGTTTTCATTAAGACCTGCTCATTTCATATACTTTGGTTGTGAATACACAGTTAACTGAGGGGATACAGTAGTACTGTATCTGGGGAAATTATTTTATATTCAACTCAGTTTACTTAGCAATTTTGTTACTACCTATAAAATTGTGATTCTATACAATTAAACTTGGTAAGGAAAACTAGAAAAAATTACAAATACCAAGGGTCAGGATTTTAGAGATGTTAGCAAACCATAAGAGGACATATATATTTCTTTACCAAGAATAACAGTTTTATGTTTATTAAATAAAGCCTCAGTGGAGTTAATTTTCATTATGTGTTTTTAACAGGACTCTCAAATTGCAGACATATTGTCAACATCTGGGACTGTAGTTACTATTACAATCATGCCTGCTTTTATCTTTGAACATATTATTAAACGGTAAGTTGACAGTTCTTCAACTTGATGCTTATGGTCATGTGATATATATGTAGACTTATATGTGAAATATATGTAGACTATAGACTTAATATAAGCACTGTGCCTTTTAATTCCCAAATCTAAGGGATGATATGGGTGTTTATCTAGAAATTCGAAGTACATTATTTAAATCAGAGGAACTGCTTGGTAAGGAGACCTCTCACAACTTCCCAAGTATCGAATACAATTCACTATATACTTCCTAAATTTTCACATTTCCTAGTAGAAAAAGGGTATATGAGTGGGCAGGCTTTCATTTCAAGTTTCAATTCTCAGTAAAATTGCGCTGCACCTTACCTGCAGCTCCTCTGCTCAGGAGAAATCTACTCCTGGTAGTTCATGCTGGAGAATTCTTGCCTGTGGAATGTTAGGAGTAATGGTTTTTGTTCTCGAGCATCTCAGGAGGCAGGTGGAGGTGTGTGGTGCTACTATCTTGTCCTCCGGAACTGAGGATTTGGAAAGCTGAGCAGGGAGCAGAGAAAAGGGGCAGCGAACATTATCTTCCCTAGAGCTTTTAAAATCCTGGCTTCTATCATAGCTGTTTTTGCCAAGCCAACTTAGAATCCTTCTTTCAGAATCTGTCTTGCATGTGGAATTAAGATTTAAAAGATTGAAAACAACACCTGTAATGAAATTTCGGTTTGTTTCAGCTTCTGGGTAGAATGCAGCTAGCTTTCTCTTGGGGAGAAAACCAGGAGTTATTGTTAGGACTAACTGTTCTAGAGTTCTTTTCTCTTAAACCAGTGATAGGTACCCCCCCAAACACCATTTCCCCCCTAATTCATAACATCGTTGTCATTTTCTTTTCTTTTTTTAATCATCAAACAACTAGATTACCTGTGACCCTTAGATCTGAACTCACCAAAAAGACCTCCCCCCCCACCATCCCACTTGATGCTAACAGGTGTTAAGTTTGAATTGGAGTTTTCTTGAATCAACATAGCATTTTTGAAAAAAGAAACCCAAAACTCAGTATTTAATAAAAGTGACTTTCTTGTAGGATGGCACCAAGCATTATGAAAAGCCTGATGGATCACACCATTCCTGAGGTTTAAAAGTCATGGCACAATGGAAACTTCGCTGAACTCCAGTTTACTTCTTTGGCAACTTAACTTTCTATTATGCACATGAAGCTTTCTAGGAGCCAGAGAGCATATGCTGCATGAGGACCTTTCTGTCTTACGTTATGGCTGGGAATCTCACTGTTTGATCTGATACCTTGTTCAGACTTCAGGATAGTTGTATAGCCTTATCCTGGTTTTACAAATGTGAAACTTTGAAAAGATTTATTGACTTTCATAGAACAGTTTCTCTACTGGAAACCCGATGCTTTTACAAGCCATTATGATTAGGATGACTGATAGAGGCTTAGCTTTGTGTTAGAACCAGTTACCTTTATCCTAGATATCAAGTAGCGCTGTTTAATTACTTTAGTTCTATGGTATATTTGCATTTTTACTGTGTTACCACAGTATATTTAGAATGATTGCTTTTGATAGTTTTTCCCTTTTTTTTTTTTTTTTAATGCTCTGTGTGTATGTGTGTAAAACACCAATTAAGTAACACTGGTTTCATTCCATGTAAGCATTATACAGTGTATGTAAGTTGCAAGAGATTGTGTTATCACTAAATTTTAACTACCTTCACTTAATATGCTTAAACTGTCGCCTTAACTATGCTAAGCATCTAGAATAAAAGCCAAAATATAACTATTGCTGCCTTTATAAAACCCAGAATGCAGTTCTGTATTAAACTGAAATGTACAGCAGCCCAGAACATTTACTGGGACATAGTGAGCTATAGCATAGCTGCTTAGTGGCATTTGAGATTTTCTAGTCATTGTGTAATGGAAACTTCTTTCTTCTAAAAGTTACTGGTATCACTTTCTGAGAAATGAATCACTATATATTTAATGTAAAAATTCTTATAGTAAATAGGATAAACTTGTGACTCCCTTCTTTCATTTGTAGATTAAGTGGGATAATACCTAATTGTGGCATTTTTACTCTTAGCATTATGTAACCCAGCTACTTTGGGATGGTCTCAGAATGTTTCCCTGGTAATTTGTTAAATTTCCTGACTCCTCCCTGCAAACAAAATGGCAGTGACATTTTATCCTCATTTTTTCTTATTTTTGGTTTATGTCTATTCTATTTTAATTAAATATGTATAAATAAAGTTAAATTTTTGTCTGTCTGTTATTGCATCATCTGGAAACTGTCAGTGGCGTTCACCAGACTTGTGCATGACCTAGAAAACAGGCACGTGAATTCACTTTGGGCCCGAGGGAGAGAGTCATCTCACAGGGCAGCTGACACTCAGGGGCCCCGAGGAGAGCCCTCTGCGCTGAGAGAAGGTGTGTGGGAAGAGGGCTTCCAGCTGTGAACCCTAGACTCACAGGCCCTCACACTTCAGCCTGTCAGCAGGAACTCAATGAGGCTATTGATTCTCCCTGGCAACACCCGAGACCAAGTAACGTTAATGACACTTAATAGAAAGTCAGTATTACCTAGTCTGATTCAAGTTTTTCCCCCATGTCACACTACCTACAAGATACAACAAGGTTTTTAAAGAGTAGAGAAAAATTTTAAATCACATAATTACTGTGGTTCAAAGGTTGAATATAAAAGAAAACCAGTGCTCTTGCTTTACAGCTTACCTTGTTTGAAATTTAGGAAAGCAAACCAGTTTTTCCAGTTTGATTATCTACCTTGCTGTCTGGACTTGGGTCTGAAGATGATAGTTTCAAAAGTGTAAGAATGACATTTGCATCATTAAGTATGGTTTTCCAGAGGGATCAATACTTGAAGTTCTTAAAAGATACTACTCTTTGTAATAAATCATTTAAATAAGAAAATGAAAACTTTCATTACAGAAAAATATTTTTAATGTCATAGAAAAGATGAGCATTTAATAGCTATAATGAAATAAACCGTTCCTATACACAGTAAACTTGCTGTTACAGGAACTGCTAATCCTTCCCCAGGTTCTTAGAATCTGGGGACAGTAGGTTATAGAAAGTAACCACTCCATGAAAACACACTTACCCCAAAACCCAATGGGCAGCAATTGTGTAGATTAAGAAGACAAAATAGAGTGACTCAGAAGGAGAGAATACTGCACATTTTCTTGGAAAATTCTAAGTTGTTCAGTGCTTTCTGAAAGCTTCCCCAGCCCGGTTTGATATCTCTTAGCTACTTGCTTTGCCACCCAAACCTGTCTTCTGACCATCATCATCCTGGGATGATCGTCTGCCTTACAAATGTAATGTTTTCTCCCTAACACTGCCATATCTTTATCTGCCTTCAAGGATGGCAACGAATGGCTTTCAAGGAAGTCACCATGATTTAGAAAGTTTAAAACCACAAATTTGTCATGTGGTAAAACTTCTAATTACTATCATTGCACATTCACCAGTTCATTTAAAAGTTTGGTTTAAAATACATTAAATAGAGTTAAATTTAATATTCAAGAGGAAAAGGCACTTAATACTGCAATTTCCAGAACATAATTTGTCTGTCTTCCCCTCCTGTGATGACACTGCTACACTGTTCGTTCATCCACATACACGTCACAGCACCTGAGAGAAAGAGACATTGTGGTTGGGTAGTAAGTTGACCAGGAGGCCCCCAGAGATATGCTAATAAGGACTACGTTGTCTTGTCTCATCCTGTAATAAAACCTTTCTGTAAATTAAAAACTGCTTAGTACAAGGAACTTGTGAGGAATAAGAAACCATTTAAATGTAAGCTCAAGTTACAACAACTGGGAATTATGGATACAGAACAGAATATAATTATATATACCTACAAGGAACAAAAGTCAGGAAAGAGATGACAGGGAGAAGGTGGGGAATTGGTAAGTTTGCTGATTTACTTCCATATCTATGGGAAGGAGTCAAAATGTTATTTAAAGCTAGTAAGTTGAGAAAAGAGGCATAGACATGTGTCACTTTAATGTATAACGTTAAGAAGAAATAAAGATACAAAACTGAGTTTCAGAGGGGAGAGAATGAAGGTGGGAAGTTACTGCTCACAGTGGGAAGTCAATAAATACTTATAACCAGAGATAATGGAAGAGTTAAAAACCATAAATCCTCCAAATGATCAGAAGGAAAACATGCAAATATAGTGCACCTCCAAGAGATACTACTAAGTGAAAACAACAAGTAGAATACTTATATACACATGCAAACACACCTCAATAGTAGGAGAGACATGCAGGACCTGGAAAAAGGTCCCCCAAGGAGGAGAACTGGCAGGTAGGAGTCAGTAGTGGGAGTAAGACTTAGTTTTCATTGTAATTCATTACTTTTGTTATTGTTTCTGCTGTTTTTTTTTTAACTATGCATATATTAAAAAAAAAAGGAAAGCTATTCCAGCTTTTGGTTTTTAATTCTCCACGTGGAAGTCAATATAAAAACTTCCTTTTTAGAATCAAATGTCTGTAAACATAAATCTAAATCCTAAAGGACCCAAGACATGCAGATCACCCAGCCAACCAGGATGCTGGAGGGGGATGTTTACAGCACAGAGGGCACATGGGGTAGTTTTCTCCCTGAGAAGAATATGTTCCCTGATGGGAAAGGCAAGTTTGAGTTCAGTATTTTACGAAGAAAGGTCAAGTCAACTGCACAACTGCTTACCTGTGTGGCCCTGTATTCTCTCACTGATTTTTCCTCCAAGGAGGTCCCAAACAAGCAGTTCACCAGACTGACTTCCAGATAAAACAGAATTTCCATCCCAAATAAAGCACCTGCAAGAATGATTTAGAAATAGTCCATTTCATCATTCATCATGAAAGAAGGGCTGTATTCCACTGGCCAACGCAAGCCCAAATGATAATGATCATGAACTTGTTTGTAAATGTCTTTACCACTAGTAACTCAAGAAAACATACCTCTGGGGCTGATCTGAGGTCATAGAAGAGATGAGCATTCCTGTCTGCACATCTGTGACATTCAGACAGCCATCTTCTCCCGTGCTGAGGACATGGCGGCTGTCTATAACACGAGGTGAAACAGATACAGCTTACAGCTTCAGAAGTGTGGGTTGCATTATTCTGAGATTTTATTTCTGAATCCAGTGGCCTAATATTCACTTTCATTTTCCTTGAGCCACTTATTGTACTTAACCAATGACTGTTCTCTCCTTGTAATGCTTCTGTTTCTAAGACACTGGGCTGATGACCTTTTGGTGTGAGTTCATTTACATCTTATAAATTAATTTTTCTAGTGAGTTGAGGAATTAAGAACAATATCCAATACGGCTTTTCTACTAGGTGCGAGCGCCACACGTACACTGTATTCTGCCGTGAAGCAGCCTCAGCTATAGGCAAAACCTTTTATCAGCAAACAGTGTTTTCCTTTTTACATTCTTAGTATTTATTTCAAAATAATAACTCCAGTTCCTCTGGTATCATCTGTATTAAAAAGGACAATACTTACCTGGGCTAAAAGCAGTATCACATACAGTCCCTGAATGGCATGGAATCTGGTGCAATATGGTGGCCGTAGTGAGGTCCCAGATATTCACCGTGCCTTCTTTGGTGCCTGAAACCAACAGTGTGCTTGCAGCATTTAAACTGATTGTATCTACCTAAGGGGAGAAAACACATAAATACTCCATTTACAATTATGGTAATTAGCCATGTTTCCCTAGGCCGATTCAAATATGTAGACATAATGATACAGATTAAACTCTATTGTACAGTGTACTGGTGTAGCTAATGCAGGTGTATTTCAACATCACCTATTGAATGATACTTCATTTAAAAATGAAATTCTTCATATGCTAAATAAAATGAAGTATGAAAAAATGAATAAAATGAAGTATGGCTAGGGTAAATGTAACGCTGTTTTAAAATAGCCTAAAATTGACAGGCTTAGAAAGATAGCTCCATGAATAATAAACTGTGGCAGGTGCCAAGCTGCCTGAAGCACAGCTGAACCATGATTATTGGAGGGACTTGGGGGAGGTGTGGGATCTCTCAAGGTTATACTTGCACACCCATCTTGAATTACATACTGAATAACTATTTCTCAACCTCAGTTAATCTGTCAACCATGCCAATCAGGTATCAATTCAGGACCTCAGAGAACAGGCAGCACCGTAAGCTACAGCATAAGATGCAGCAGTGTGACCCGGGGGAAACAGAGCAAGTGAAAAGCACAGGGTGCCAGCCTCGGTCCTGCCCAGGCTGTGTGCACTTGGGCCATCCCAGATACCAGGTCAGTGTCCTCAGCTGTGGGATGGGAGTCATCCTAGACACACAGTCCCTTCCACCTGTGTCAGAAAACATGAAAGACGATGGGTCACACCTTGCCTCAGATAGTTTGAGGGTACCCAAATATTCAATGTCATGCTCAGAAATTGATATTTTGGAAATATAATTAGATGGTAGCTGATTCTCAGGGAAACAGCAAAAAGACTGGAGAGAAAAAGACAAAGTAGACTTGGAAACCCAGTCAACTCAGAAAAGAACAGAGTTAGCCTATGATCTCCTCCAATAAGCAAACTAGAACACAGCACAAGATCATAAACACACAAGTAAAACCAAGAGTCTCCGCCACGCCTAGACTCTTAAGCTCAGCTGTGCACGGCTTTGTGGCCAGTACTCACACTGACGTCGTGTTCCAGCTCGGCCAGCATGTCAAACTGGTGTCTCTTGGTGCCTGTCATTTCTGCAGGAACACCAGACCACACCTAGGACGGAACATATTGCAGAAGGTATTTGCAAACATTTAATATAAAAGCATTTCCAGGGGCCGGCCCCGTGGCTTAGTGGTTAAGTGTGCACGCTCCGCTACTGGCAGCCCGGGTTTAGATCCGGGTGTGCACCGACGCACTGCTTGTCTGGCCATGCTGAGGCCCCACATGCAGCAACTAGAAGGATGTGCAGCTATGACATACAGCTGTCTACTGGGGCTTTGGGGAGAAAAAGGGAAAAGAGGAGGAGGATTGGTAATAGAGTTAGCTCAGTGCCAGTCTTCCTCAGCAAAAAGAGGAGGATTGGCATGGACGTTAGCTCAGGGCTGATCTTCCTCAAAAAAAAAAAAAAAAAAAGCATTTCTAATGCGTTCAGGAAAAATTCTCTTGACTAACCAAGTTCCACTTAACATACTTTCCAACAAAATGAAGCTGCGTGCTGCTTCTGGTTCCTCTCCCACAGCAACTGTACTTTTATTCCCACCACCATGTGCCTACCGAGACTCGACTGTTTCTACCTGTGTCTGTGTCCACTGCCTGCACTTGCTGTTGTAATTATGTGATTTAAGTATTGTGTGACATAAGGAAATATGAGTGCAGAAGTGTAGTGGTTAAGTTTGGCACGCTCTGCTTCGGCTGCCCAAGTTCGTGGGTTTGGATCCCGGGTGCAGACCTAGACCACTTGTCAGCCATGCTGTGGTGATGACCCACATACAAAAAGAGGAAGACTGGCACAGATGTTAGCTCAGGGCCAATCTTCCTCAGGAAAAAAAAAAAAAAGTGTTGTAGTGTCTATTAATGTTTTGAGAGGACTCAAAATTACAAAAACTAGGTGTAGGCAAGAAAACTTATCTACAAGAATGGGGGGAAAATCCTGAAATACGGTTGAAGGAATTCTAGGTTCTTGCTTTCTTTTCACATAAAGGCAAACTTGCAAACAAAGATGATGAATGCTGGTATGGTTTATGGAAGAAAGCTGTGTAGGAGTCGAAAAGGCCGAGTGTGGTCCTACATCAATAGGATGGTGAATGAATGTGCATTCATATGTTGTAACTTTAAATAAAACGCATCACTTTTCTAACAATTCCCCACTTTAACTTGACATTTTCTGATTAACTGATCAACTGCTAGTTCCAACTGTGTTAATAAGAGGGACTGCCACTGTATTTCTCTATAATCTGCTGTCTAGTGAAACTAGATCACTCAACCCCCAGGTGAACACAGTACAAAAATCATAAAAATTTCCTGTTATATTCGGAAGTGCAGACATTAAAAAAACACGGGAGGGGACCGGCCCCGTGGCTTAGCGGTTAAGTGCGCACACTCCGCTACTGGCGGCCCGGGTTCGGATCCCGGGAGCACACCGACGCACCACTTCTCCGGCCATGCTGAGACAGCGTCCCACATACAGCAACTAGAAGGATGTGCAACTATGATGTACAACTAACTACTGGGGCTTTGGGGAAAAAAAGGAAGAGGATTGGCAATAGATGTTAGCTGAGAGCCGGTCTTCCTCAGCAAAAAGAGGAGGATTAGCAAGGATGTTAGCTCAGGGCTGATCTTCCTCACAAAAAAACAAAAACAAAAAACAAAAAAAAAACATGGGAAATAACATTCAATATCCTTATATATCACTTACACACTTTGTGAAACCCAGCGAAGCGACTGAACACATTAACAACAGGTAGTTGAATGGTTTATAATATTTGCATTGTCCAAACATTTTAAGTTAGAAGTTATATATAAACCTTCACTGTAGAGTCCCACGATGCAGAATACAGCCTGTTGTCATGCCAACAGATCTTACTAACAGCATCATCATGTCCCATTAATGTGTCCTGGCATCTTCCAAATGCTATGGAATAAAAATAGCTAATAAAAGATAATGAGAACTATTAAAACAGCATTCCAGCTTAATTTTAAGACTCTTAAACACATATTCAAGAAATATTATATTGTTTAATTCTACACTTACTAAGGCCCACTAGAATTAAAATTACTTGTTCTCATGTTATTAAACCAAAATACTCACAATGTGAATTTAAAACTAGAATTTTTAGTTCTGGCTCATCTGTGTTTTCACCTCAGTTTAAAACTTAGAGAAAAATAGAGTCCACTTGGAGAAATTATTAGATTTAAATAATCATATTCAAATCCAACAGTACTATCCTCATCTAACATTTGTTCCATTTTGAAAACAACACAGCGTCCTGCCAATGGAAGATTCTATCCTTTCCTGCCCCACATTCGCAACGGTACCTATACTGTGGAATTACAAAGGAGCATGTACAGATACATACACATTATTATCCCATGAAGAACTTATGACAGTGGCGTCTCCTGGTAAAAGTAAACAAGATGATAAAGCCTGAAATACAAATGATTCCACATTAATAATTTATAATAATTAGTAAATCCCTAACATAATAAAACTATCTTATAAATTTCTCCCAAAATTAATGCTAAAATTCTGTTTATGTTGGCCTTTCTCATATTTACAAAGTTCTTTTTCAACTGGCTAATTCCAGATGCCTAGTTTCCTCCCAAATGTAGGAAAGTAAGTCGAAGCATGTCAAGTGTTTGAGGATCTAAGCCTCAGGGACTCTCCGGGGCTCCGGATGCCCTCCCTGCCCTGGGCTGGAGGCCCTCCCACTAACCCTGGCATAAATCCTGGGGGGAGGGCGGGCTGGGGATTATCCTCAAGAATGCGAATATCCTCTCTGGTTTACAGACTTATGCGGGTAAGGAAAACTTTCAAAATTCTTTAGGGAATTTCAAAATCTTCTAGATGATTTACATTAACAATAAAATGTGTTTTTTCAGAAGAATTAGTTTTCTAGTACTAGATATCCTATCAACTCAGAAATACATAAATTATTTAAGTAGCACATAAACATTTAGTCTGACAGTTCCAAGAAAGGAAAGATTTATAAAGGAGAATTCTACTGGGTAGCACTTCAAGTTTTTTAGGCTACAAATGAAATCACAATGTTATGAGAAAGTGGCAACCTGAAAACATTTTTAATTTAATTTAGAAGTAATCTAACTAAGGTATTCTGTAGATACCACACAGGAATAAACCCAACTGTTGTGGGAGAAACGAAATGTCATTATCTGTGTGTGTATAAAACAAACTGCTACATGAATTTCTATCCTAACACTGATTTAAAACTAAAACGAACTCACCATATTTGAAAATGATATACTTCTTTGTAGCATTTTGGATTCCTTAGAAAACATCTTCAAGGTGGAGTCTAATTTAATAATGAAAAAGCAAACATGTCAGAAAGATTTCCTGACCCTTACAGACGACCAAGACGACCTTACAGATGACCTCTGTTCCCGAGGCCAGCAGGCAGTTACTCCTGTGGAGAAGGGGGTGGCGAAGGGGGCAGCTGATCTAAGGCCTCATCCGACATCGAGATGCTATGATCCGTAACTCCATGACAAGGAAATCAATGTAAAACCCAGTATAGACACAGCACACCGTTGACATGTCAGCATGACTGAAAGCAGAGCTAAGCCTAATAACCGATAAGCTAAAAGTTAAAGAGGAATAAAATAGCAATTTTAATAATAAAGAAAACAAAAAGATCTTGGAAATATAATTTTTTTTTTAAGAAATAGCCCAATTATGGTGTGATACCCTTGTACTGAATTAGCATTTATGAAAGAATCACTAACTTCTAAAGAATAATAAAGTAGGGATTAAAATGTCCAACCTTTTAATTTCCTTGCCTAACAGAAGCTTTAAAAGTGTACCAAAACCAACACTCGCAAATTACAATGTGCTCCAAACATCCCATATTTGAAATATGTAACAATATATTTCCCGATTTGTAAACATACATGACAAATAAAAGTCAGAATGAGCTTTAAATAATTTCTTCTGCATAGTAAAATTTAACATTTTTGTTAATTTTTGCAACATCCACACACATAAGTCCTGAGACTTTATAAACATGAGTCTAAATAAAACATTCTCCAGCACTAGCTTGAAAACACAAACAGGGGAAGGAACATATTATCACCTAACTTTTCCCTGAGGGGTATAATTAACCCAGAGAGTCTTCCCAACCTTGCTTTTGAGTCTAAAGACTGCCCTTTCTATTAGACAATACTCAGATTCACCACAAAGCCTGCTTAAGCTTATTAATGTGGGGCATTCCGACAGAACATCATAAGCCAGCCAGGTGTGTAAAGATGCTTTTCTCCAAATCAAAGATGCCCTCCCCATCCTAGAGGTGATCCTGTTGAAGACTGCTCTGAGCGCTGGTCTCATAGGGGGCAGGTCTCCGTGAATGCCCACATACCTAAACACACACTGCCTATGTGAGGAGGAAATTAACTTTGGGGTGATGATCAGGATACACATAAATCAGTAATAAGAGTTATTAAGAGCAAGAAGAAACAAACAGAAAAAACAAAAGCTTTTGATTTAAAAAAACACCTCTCTCCCCTTTATCTGAAGCGATATGATGCCTAATAACCCTCAGAGGCTTAAAGCCTTGACGTTCCTAAAACTCATGGTTTACAAGGTCACAAAGCACAATGAACTGAAGGATTTAACAAACCATGTCAGACAAATCCAGCTAAGAACGGGCTTTGCTTGAGAATAAAGCATTTTGTCTCGTGTTATAATGCTGACAGACTCAGCAGGTAGGAATCCTGGCAAAACACAGATTGCTTCCTTCTCTCAGAGCTTCGTCTCGGTGACCGCAACACGGCCCAGTGTGTGCACTGCATGTTAACTTCCTTTGGTCTACGATAAAATCATTTTCTATGCTTTGTGGAAAATTCTGTTCTATGAAATCTGAGATCATATTCGAAAGAGACAGGAATGACACGCCACAGATGGTAAGCCATGATTACAGAATCTTAGTAACTCTGATTCACCTGGAGGTGTTTATTTCTTAACTTAATGGGTGAAAAATATAAAGACTAAAGAACAAGTAGCCTCAAAACCAGTCAGCTACCGACTCTGTCAAAACCAGTTGTCTTAAACCTAAGCAGATCGCTCAGAGGTTACCCTTTCATCTTATGCCTTCCAAAGTGCCCGTCACCACACTTGGAACATACCAGGGACAAGCCATGCTTTAATTAACTACATATTGTGCAGGCCGCCAGGAAGAGGAATGGTGTGTATAGCAAGAGGTGCTCCTCGCTTGGTCCTTTTTTAAGATCAAAATAGTCAAATTCTAATGTGTCATTAAAATATAGTTATAAGGCATATCAACTAGCCACTGCAGGGGTTTTTCATAATTTTGATAATGTATAAGCACATTAACAATGTATGAATTCGATTTCGAGGTAAATCCTACAATAAACACCCTGAAATATACACTGAGTGACAACAATGAAAAATTTAATAGCAAGTCTGCATTTCCACGTGTTGAAACGCTCCAGGCCTGAGATGCCCTGTGGCAGACACAGCAGCGCCGCTGCCCTTCCCGCTCTCTGCTCATGGTGGACTGCCCGCAGCAGGCAGACACGCCTCCCACGGAGGCAAAGGCCCCAGTAAGCAAGGAGATGGGAAATAAGCTCTTCTCGCCCTGTCCCTTAAATTTTAGGAAACCTAATTAGCAACAGAAAGACATTTTTCATTATCGTTTTTGGCAAACTACAATAAAATTTGATGTAATGTACCACAAATTAATTGCTCAAAAATTATTTTATGTGGCGGCAGCACACACAAGTACAGTCCTTGACCAAGAGTTAAGAAGCTTGGACACTTTACGATCCTAAGTAAACCACTTTTCAGGTAGGAAATCATACCTTGTGAGGTTGTAAAGACTGAAGACCCATTGCGAGAGACCGCTATACCAGTAACTGCCCTGTTTAAAAACAAAGTTTTATAAATCACTATCAACCGTGACATGAGTCCTAGCAAGTTTCTGTAATTTTTTCTTCACATGGGTATGTCCCACATTATACCTGCCATTATCAAATCATCGCTTGGCAACTTCTACTTTTGTTTTGGCAATACTTGTGTTTGGAAAACTCTCCCACTCTTAGCTTCCCTGGCTGCCATACTCCAAGTTTAACTTATTTCTGACAATTGGAAAACTAGTAATGCTTCTCCAATTCCCCCTTATTTGACCACCACCAAAATTAGTGAAACTCCCCTTCACAATCACTTCACTTGCTTTTGCTTCATTACTGAATCGAATTTACTTAGCATCTGCTCAGTGATGATACCACTGTCTGGTTCTAGCATATCCTCATATCCTCTTAAAGGTTCATTCATGTCTTCACTGCCTTCGATTACAAGGCCCCTTTCTACACGCCATTTAGAGAAGTTGAGAACAGAAAAGCCACTGTTATAATGAAGAAGGCAGAACTACGTATTTCTCTTCAGGAGGCTGTGCTCTGATTTGGAGCCATCAACCTACAGTAGACGGGCATGTTCAGTTCCAGCCATGACCAGTGGTGGACAGGATACCAAATGTCAGACAGGATGTCTATGGCCACGGAGCAGCACAGCTCACCCCCGGGCCTGGGCTTTCTTATCTGTATAGGAGGGGTCAGGCGAGGTCAGTGCTTCTCAAGCCTTTCTACCAAAAGACATGAATGTCCTTAATGGCAGAAGACAGTGAACACTCATTACTCCTCTGGGTCCAACAGCAAGACCAATTTCTTAGAAGTATAGTATTATTTTTAAAATTCCTCTCAACTTTGCAATGTACCCTCTCTCTACATACAGATACATATACATGTTTGTTATCATTTTCTAAAAAGATACATTTTCCCCTACTATATCAGTAAATTCAACACGTGGGAAAGATACACCATGTTTCTCCCACAGCTTCACACCATCAAAGACTGGAGGGGCTGTGTACCCCACTTTGAGAGGCACAACACCACCTGCTGTCTGAGACCCCATCTCATGCCCTAGAATGACCAACTGCAGACATGACAGCGTGGTGGGCCAACACAAATCTATTTTGCGCCAGACTTTCCCTTGCCACATTGACCTCAGTAGCTCATCACTATAGAAATTTTGGGAGATAAAGACGATCAAGACAATATTGAACGAGAACTCCTCCCGACTCAGCTTAAAACAGCTTCACCCCAGGCCAAGACCCCAACTTCTGCGAGGACGGCACAGGGACACTCTTACTCTTTGTGGATTTTATGTTGCTCATGTAGCTGCAGTTTGGTGATGTTATTCCAGGCCAGTGTTTTGCTTTCTTCAGTCAGGTCTTCAAAAGACTCTTCACCTGGAGAGACTACAGCAAATCGGTGCTAGATGAGTCACCCAAATTACTAACAAGCTTCAGAGACAACAAGTATCAGTCACAATATATTCTAAAATCAAACAACCAAGAAAACAAAATACCCCACCAAAACATAACTGCTTTGAAATGCATTTGTTAGACAGCTCATGTCAGTCAAGGAAAAACAGTAAGGTGTATAATCTAAATAAAATAAAAATCATTTGGAGAAAGATTAAAAAGTATCTTTGAACACTGGAGTCTTTTCATACTTTTACCAGTGTTTGCAGTTTTCACTCAGCCCCTAACTTAGAAACTTCAGGAAATACAAGACTTAGCAACCGCTTCCTTGTCAGTAACCTCTGCAAAACCCCGACAAGTCCCTAAGAAACCTGCAATTTTGTTCCGGTTTTGGGGGGAGGAAGCAGAGATGAAATCAATTACTTCAAATGCTCCCAGACAGGACTAGCTAAGTAATCCCCTCATTTCTGTATTAAGAAAGGCTGGAACAATTACCCTTTTAAAATAGTCACAAGACAGTGGTGCGGGCCTGGTGACTAAGCAGAGCATGAGTTTAAGAGGCATCACAAGACAATCCTATGATCTTTAGGACTTAACTCTGTGGGGCACTGTCTCTTGCAGAGCACTCCCAGCTAGCCCCAGGTCACAGGACTCCAGGAGCTAGTCCTCTGTGCTTGAGGCTGCTCAGCTGTGTGTGCCTAAGAAGCCTGACTGTGCCTGGACCAGACAGTAGAACTGGAGATAATAAGAAATCAGGCAATTTTGCTCCCAAGGTTCCATCTAGTGTCAAACTCCTTCCGTGAGCCTGTAGGTTTGAGGCTGTCTCATGTGAAACGCAAAACATGGATAATTAGATGAGGTGAGTATTCTTTCCCCCCTTTCCAAACACTAGACACGAAACCAAGGTCAAGGATATTTTAGCACCTAGCTTATGCCTGACACAGAACAGATCCTCTGTAAACATTGTCAAATGATTGAATAAGAAAATAGAATCAATTAAAAAAAAAAAAACAGAACACCTTGAATTCAAGATCTGTATGTGGGGCTGGAAGAGGAGAGTGAGGGATGGAGGAAGTCGAGTCTGGGAGAGAGTAGGGCTATGGTGACTGGCCAGGACATATCAGTATGGAAAAGTGAACAGCTAAGCACCAAACACCAGCTTGGAAAACCAAAGAACAGAAAGAGAACGATAACAACAAAAACACTGCCAAGTCTCACATTCAATTACCGGAAAACAAAAGTGATTTGATTTCCTTTAAAGTCAATAGTTAAAAACAAAGAGAACAACAGCAAAAACAGGTTTGCTTGTCTTTTTTCCTCAGGAGAACCGCAATAAGACAGGAAACACAATCATCTTTAAGGGTTCATGTCTCACCTCCTCTTCAGAATCTTCAAACACATGGTAATCACAAAAGAGAAATAAACGGTGCTCACATTTATTCTCTTTAAAAAATTTACCTGGAGAATCTGCTGTGGAAGCATTACAACTGGAGGTTTGGAACAAACTTTTAAACTTTGAGGTGATCCTTCGAGGATGCGGCGTCACAAAGAGCTGCTTGGGTGTCTGCCCAAATTCCAAGATTTGGGTGAGCATGGCTACTTTCTCATCAGGATCCTCGATGCTTTAGGAAAAAACACAAATAATGTAGTGAACCACTAGGTTCAAATTCCTTGAAAGCACAAATTTCAAATAGTAGGAGATCAATAAGAGAGAGATTAACCCTCAAATAGTGATAACATCTATGAGCCAGGATTGTCTAAAGCTTATCATAGATCTTCATGTAATTTTCTGAGGCTCAGTAACTTACATGATGGTGAAAGCAAGATATAATTCACTGTAAATTTTCCATGCCTTAATATTATCAAGTAACTGCATTAACCATTTAGATAAAGAGGTATTTTATAACTCAAGTAGGAACTCCTTATAGACATGTAAGTACCTGTTCAAGTCTACACCTCCTTCATAGGTCAGGGGATGAAATACTGAAAAAAGAGATGAAAACACTCTTGAAAGATGTGCTGTTTAGTTACAATATACACTCTGTTCAGAATTTTAAAAACTCGACAACGTCAAACTTTTATTCAAACAAATTTATTTTCACTTTGTAAAACAGACTAATAATATCCAACTGCAGTAAATTTCAATTTGAATGATTATCTTGTGCTGAGCACAAACCTCATTGGCAGGTTAGACAACCTGTTATCTCGGGATTTCTTGGTCAGCATGATTTTCCCCTACGGGAAGCACACATCACTCTGCACTGCCCTGTGAGAAATCAGGCCTGGACAGCCAGCTCCACTTCCTTGAATCAACACTGAGAACCTGGAGGCAGGTAAGCACTGAAAGTGAACAGGAGGTGTACTGCCGCTGGTTTCTTTCTGCGCGATTAGGAAGAGGCTCTGCATGCCTTCTCAGGAACTGAGGTTGCTATCCTATCACATTCGGACTGAGTTTTAATTGAAATTATTGAACGGGACGGAGAGTACATGCTAAAACTAGAACACTTTAGAAAAAGACCTCTGGGGCTCGTGGAGAAGTAGGTGTTCTTTAGGCAGAAGCACTTCCTCCTCTGTCAGTCAGTACCCAGTCCGGGGTCACTGAGCCATTGGCACTACTTGCTGATATAAGACGCTTCTGCTCAAGAAATATCCTTGATGGCTCTGGCCTCATTTTTTTTTTGGTTTGCTTTCGTTTTCATCAAATGCTAAATGGAATGTCACTGACTATTACATACCATTATGGGCCCCAACAGCATCACTCCCTTTTTGCTTGTAGCCAAATATCAGATCAATCCACTCGTGAAGGTGCTCTGACACATAATTGCTTTCCAACGCATCTTGGCTCTTCTGGAGAAAGTCCTCAGGACCTATTAGATTAGATCCACCAAAACATCAGAGTTTCCATTTTATTGTCTTGCACTTGTCTATTCATATGTACTTCTAGGATAGGCAAGAGAAACATATTTCTTAATGAAGTTCCCCCGCATCATGTAAAATATAAATTGGGGGGCAGGAGGAGCAAGAACATCTTCACAACACTTAGGTCTCTCAAATACACACCCATGTCTTTATAGCACAGAGTCATAGAACACTTCTGGTTTGGAGTAGGATTTATATCACCTTATTTAGATACATTCTAGGCAACTAAATAACTAATAATACTTAAATTGCACCACTAGGTAAAGAATCTATAATTCAGTACTTCCAAGGTGGTACTTACTCTGGGCCCAAGGGGGAAGTTCCACATCATCGACCATCTGCCCTCCTTGTCTCTTTCCCAAATCGAGCTTCAGACTATTGACTAAAAAGCTGACATCATCACCATAGAATTCTGGAATCAACTGAAATTTTCAGGGAAAAAAAAAAGAACAGCAACAAACATCTTTTAAAGCAGTTAGAAACCACACGACGAATGAATTATTAGCTTTTTTAAATGCTTACCTCTTTAAAATCTGTTGCACCATCCAAACAGTTTTTCCAGGTTTCTGCAATACTAAATACGAAAAAAATTCAACTGATTTTAAATCCAGCGTATGGAAACAGCACCAGTAGCACTTTCTATGCACTGAGGTCTTGTTCTACACTTTACCGATATTAACTCATTTCTCTCATTAACTCACAATTCTCAACACCCGTATGAGTATCCCCCTTTTAAGAAGAGAAGACTTCTCCGGGCTCACACAGGGAGTGAGCTTGGGGTCAGGACGTGGACCCAGGTGGAAAGTCCATGCAAGTCCATGCCATGAGCCTCCGCACACACACTGCCTCATCAGAGGGCCAGTGGAGGCAGGTGCTTACACACCGAAAAATTAGCACAACTGTTTTAACAGCTTATTTCAAAAAGGAATTATAAAGTAACGTGTAAAGCTTAGAAAAAGATTACAAAGACTTAGACCAAAAGATTAACAATGAATATTATCTCAGCGCAGTGGGACGCCAAGTGAGATTTATTTTCTTCTTTATATTTTCTGATTTTTTTTGGTAAGGAAATGTTACTTTTATAATTTAAAAAAAAAGTTGTTTAAACTCTCACAGGGAATTGTATTCTAGTCATAGCAAAATTATTTAGAATACTGAAATGTTGAAAACAGTCTAAATGGCCAACAATACAGAAACAGTTAAATAGTTAAATTATGGCACACATTAGAATGCGATACAATCATTTAAAAAATCACTGTTTTGAAGAATATCTAATAATATGGGGAAAACTTCAAGATCTAATACGAAGCTACAAAAGGCAGGACAAAAATTATATTTACAATATGTTCTCACATTTACACACTCATACATAGATATGACTAGAAAAAGCCTGAAAGGAACAGATATAACAATTAGTGATTTTTTACATTTTTGTTTATATGTAAGGTTTTTGAAACAAACATATTGTACATATATAATTAGAAAGCGTAAAAAATGGTAAGTGAGGCATTTATGTCAAACCTGTTGAACATTCTATCTGCATTATCAAATCTTCCATTCTGTAGGCACAGCATATACTCTGGTGCTAGAGCGGAAAAGAAATCAGAGTTAAGTGAGATCACAGAATCACTGAAGAATCCACGTGAAACATTTACTGGGGAGTGATGATAGACTCACCAATCCGAACAAGGTAAAACAGCACATAACCCGGAGAAGAGTAGTGACTGCCGTACATGAACTTGGGCTCCGGCATTTCCTGGTAGCGCATCTACAATATATGGAAAATGAATACTGCTAAGCGTTGGCTATGAAAATAATAACTGACTCAAGTAGCAAAAGCCTAAAAGAAATCATAGCCTGGATATATTATATCCCTTAATTCCTTTCTTGAATAGGAACAGAAGATAAAAATAGGGAAAGAAATCTGTGAATAAACACAGCCTTCCCATGACAAGTATTTTGGTTTTCTTGGCTCAGTGATAACAACGTTGGGACTGGATTGAATAGAATGGATTTTATGCATCGCTTGTGCAATTTACCAGAGAGCACCTTCAAGAAAATAAATCAGTAAACTTGTAATCAGGTCAGCCTCCTACTTCCTGAATTTAGGCAAAAAAAGCAAATGGCAAGCAGCTAAATTCATGGGGGAAGGCAGTGGGCAGAGAAGGGGAGTAAGAAAAGAGATGATGTAGACCCTTCCATCACTCCAGATACATCTCCCCCAAGTCTTGGAGAAATGAGTTTCAGTTACTATAAAAACTCAGGCCATCACACATGGAGATGCTCAGAAACCCAGAACCCTCGGTCCACGCACCAGCAGTCTCTCCAAGCGCTCCTTATTTAGGGCCCCTACTGGCTTACTGAGATCCCGGAAGGTTCCTGGATTGGACAAATCTATATAAATAAATAAAATTTAAAAATTAATTAAAATAAACTAACAAGCAACCTTATACTTAATAACATTATCCTCCTGAACTGATCACAAGCACATATTTATTTCCACAAAATAAATAGTTTTTTAAAAATTGAGACATCCATTAGAATTATAGTATTTCCGATATTTATATAGCTGTAAATGTTAGAACTTTTGAGTTTTAAGTTAGCAACAGCCACTCAAGAGTAATGACTCTATTTGAAAATGCCCTGAATGTTGATTTTTTAAAAGAAAACCTACTGATAAAAAGACTATATTCCAAGTAAAAAACAAAAAATAAACAAATTTTAAAAGCCATTATTCTTCTACCAAGATTTACTTTTTAAGTTTGAATTACAGTGAATATTATTAGTTTGTGATAAAAGCATAATGAGAACTAGGGACTTGAATATTATCAGAGAAATAAGTTATCATATTCCTTGAAAATCTGTTATCTCTTTCAAGTACAAGGGTTTGAGTAGTGAACTGTCAATAGGAACTTATTGTTCACAATATATAATTTAAGATATTACAACATAAAATTATAATATAATCACATTTCTTTTGAAATAATTTGAGAGACAGAAGTACAAATATCACAAAGTTAAAATGGTTATCTCTCAATAATGTAATTATTGATGATTTTTATTTCCTTCTTTGAATATTTCAGTACTTTTTAAATGTTTTATAACAAATAGTTATTACTTTTGGTAAGCACATTTTTGAATGTGAATTTAAAAATAATAAGCCTGAGATGCAATTTTCAAAGCGAAAAACAACTATTTCAAAACGTGGTACTTATAGGTAATAATGATACACTGGCTTAAAATCACAGGCATACTTTCTGGGCATGTCCTTCAAGAAGTATGTGTGTACTTTTTTTTTTTTGATTAAAAAAATTAAGAGACTGTGGAGAAAACATATAAAACATACGTAACTTATATAACACTTATTCAGTATCTTGGAATAGAAATTGGCGATCTTTAGTAATAAAATCTGTTCACATATCACAACATGAGTCTAACATGGAACTTATTCTTTCCTTTAAAAATTCAGCTCTGTGGCATTTACCCAGTTCTGCACTGCAGTAATCACTGATGATCCACGGGAACACCGGGTACTGGGAGAGGTCGTTGCAGCTGCGGTCAGCCAGGTTATTGAGGTGCAGGAGGTACTGGCGGTTGGAAAGGTGCCCGCGCTGCCACTGCAGGGTGTAGCTCTCGGCCGTGCGCTCTGCCACGTGGTGCTCTGAGGAGGACAGGGCCCACCAGGTCACCACTGAACTTGACAAGTGTTAGCTAAGTTTTACTTAATGTGTAAACACTAGATGCTTTAAATGTAGACTCTTCAATGCATTTGTAAAAAATACATTTTAAGAAAAAGAAAAGTAGACTATGGTTTGTATTCACCAACTAGTTGTTCCGTTAAGTAGGACTATCTCTGAGATCCAGAAGGAAAAATTATTAAATATATGATATAAAACATATCATATATATTAAATATATGATATGAAAGTATGGAGCAAATATATAAATACTACATGGTAATATATAATATTTACTATATTACATATAGTTTACAATATATAACTAACAAAGAATCCTTCCAAATATGCTTGAGTTTTAATGCCTTTAAGAAGCCATGACTATTTGCAAAAGCTTATCTCCTGCATTTTTTTATGAAATCAAAACAATCTTTTAGTTTTTCTTTAGATCTGGAAGAGGTGTACTACTGGTTATTTGTCAATGACTATGCATTATTTATGTATGTGAAGAATAAGGAAAAGAAAATAAATTTTTAAAGGAGAAAAAATGTATTTGAAAGGAGGACATGATTTTTCAAACTTGAAGAACTAAAAGACCACCCCCAGAAATACCTCAGGAAAAATGGAATCACAGATTATCTGGCACCAATGATAACTCTCCTTTCAAAGAGTATAAAATGAGTCAACTGTTCTATTTTGTTCAGAAAATTCTGCTTTCAACTTTTTATTGGGGGCATTAAGCAACTTATCTAACTCATTTGTTGATTCAATGTTTATTCTTATTTACTTTTACCGAGTTTCTTCTCTAATCAGCTAGTTGGAAAGGGCTTAAAAAATTAAAACACACGGGGCTGGCCCGGTGGCGCAAGCGGTTAAGTGCGCGCGCTCCGCTGTGGCGGCCCGGGGTTCGCTGATTCGGATCCCGGGCGCGCACCGACGCACTGCTGGCAGGCCATGCTGTGGCGGCGTCCCATATAAAGTGGAGGAAGATGGGCACGGATGTTAGCCCAGGGCCGTCTTCCTCAGCAAAAAAAGAGGAGGATTGGCGGATGTTAGCACAGGGCTGATCTCCTCACAAAAAAAAAAAAAAAAAAAAAAAAAAAAAAAAAAATTAAAACACAGGGCCAGCCCGGTGGCGTAGTGGTTAAGTTCATGCGCCCCGTTTCGGCGGCCCGGGGTTCGCAGGTTCGGATCCCGGGCACAGACCTACGCACCACTCATCAAGCCATGCTGTGGTGGCATCCCATACACAAAATAGAGGAAGATGGGCACAGATGTTAGCTCAGAGCTAATCTTCCTCACACACACACATAAAAAATTTAAACATTCATCCTCCTCACTGTCCATTCTCAGAACACCTCAGGGAAAGTCTGAACAATCTCAGGAATAAACTTAGAGAGAACAGACAGCTTTACAGAAGACAGACTTTTTAGGTCATGGCAAGTTTTTTAACTTGAGATTTTAGGATTCACCAAGAAAGCTGAGTTTCTTGTTGTAATCTTGTTATAGTTAGAAAAATAAAATGAAAAAAGTTAAATCAGGAGGCAGAAGATAACAGTAAACTTGTACCAAAACTATAGTTATGCATTAAGTTATACTGAATAGCTTAACGTGAGAAGAAAAAAATATGAACTCTAAACCTACTGTAAAATAAAATATAGTATTCCTCATTGAAGATACACTATTCCTCCTTGAGGGAAAATTTCATTTTTAAGGGAGTACTTCACTTATATATCTCCTAATGGTTTCACTGCACATTAGAACAGCAAACAAAATTAAGATGGTATTAACAAAATCCCATTTTTTGGAACAAAATCTATTTCTAAAAATCATTCCATTCTAGTCATCTGGCAACTTTGTAAACAAGAATAATGTAATTCAACCATACAACTTAATATGTTTATGCTTGAAAAGAAAAATACAGGTGTTCTGTCTTATAAAGGTGAGAAACATTCACATTTTCCATGGAAGATTGAGGAAACATTAATTGCAAGCAAATTGAGTCCGAGGGTACTATATTGAGCGTGGAAGGTTGATGTGTCCCTTTTGTATTGTTTTCCAGCTTTGTGATTAAGACCACAACTAATGGTCACAAACATATGACTGGACAACTCGCTGTCTCACATTAAGAAAATGAGTCTTGGCGGGCCGGCCCTGTGGCTTGGTGGTTAAGTGCGCGCGCTGCGATGCTGGTGGCCCGGGTTCGGATCCCGGGTGCGCATCGAGGCACCACTTCTCCGTTCATCCTGAGGCCGAGTCCCACATACAGCAACTAGAAGGATGTGCAGCTACGACACACAACTATCCACTGGGGCTTTGGGGGGAAAAATAAAATAAATAAAATCTTTAAAAAAAAAAAAAGAAAATGAGTCTTGGTTTTCATAAACCAATATAAGACATGACTGCACGTAAAAATAATAAGGTGGATTCCTTATAATCCATTCAACTTGGGGGTTGTTAAAACACAAAAAACATTTAAATATATCTATCATGACTTTCAAAACACACAATTGGAGTGAACTATTGCCAAAACTCATTTACATTTCCCTTCGTTTCTAAAATGCCATTTTGCCAACTATAATTACTGACAAGAGAAATAAGCAGACCCACAGAGAGGCGATTCCAGACACAGCATTTTCTTCTCTTATTTCCTAGCCCAGTCACCTAGGAGTTGAACTACCTTCACACGAATAGATACAATGAATGGTGAGCACCAGACCTAGATATGTAGCAATATAGAAATAGACATCATCTCTATCTTGAGGTTCATAGAACTTCAGGTAGATGTCAGAACACAGATCATCTTCTGTGCAAAACACTTCCAAGCCCTATACATTCAGAAAGAAAAGAAAAAACAAATAGCATTGTAGTCATCTTGCAATCTCAATATAAGCTACATAATTACAAAAGCCTTTCAATTAAACATCTATATTTTTTATCTGTAGGTCTTATATTGACATTCTCCAGCTATAAAATTGATGCAGTGATGCTGAATATAAATTTCCTGAGAACAAGACATGTACCTCAGCTAAACTTTGTAACATCCCTTTTGGTGTTCAATATTTTTATTGATAATAGCTTTTGTGAATTCATTATTTTGAAATTCAAAATTGGATGATCCATGTCTTCACAATCTTCTTCAAACATAAATGTTCAGCTTTCTTTTATAAATTAAATAATAATTATGTCAACCTAACAACTGATAATTGAATAACCCATTCAAATAAGTTGCAATTATTCTTAAAAAGAACTCTGAGCTTTGTGAATGTTGTGTTGGTAAGGCTGAGATAGGACAGGAACAAAGAAAGGATAAACGCAGGGTCTTCCTTGGCTCAAATACAGGCTTTCACCATTTACTAGAGCACTGAGGAAGTTAACTCCTAGAGCCTCAATTTCTTTGTAAAATAGGATATCATCTACCTCACAGGGATTGTGATGATAAACAAGCGTACACAAATTGCCTGGTATACAGAAGCCACTTAATCAATGACAATTTCCTCTCTTTTTCTGACTGCACTCTATAACCAAAGGAGGAGATTTTAAATAGTATGTGTTTCCCTAATCCTTTAGTAGCACTGGAAATGGAGAGTCATCTTTTAGGTAAAATAGGCAGGAAAAAAGTTACATTTCACAAACATAAAACATAAAGCTGAGATGCTTAAAATTCCACAATGCTTTTTGTAATGCCACCAAGTTACTGATTAATCTTCAAAGGAGAACAAATGAATTTATATTGATGTCAAATTAAAACACCTTGCATTCAGACCTTATGTGGGGACTGGTTTCTAAAGTAAGCGTGTAAGTAACATAAGTGTGGACCTATGCTTCTTCAGAGCAATGGTGGGATGAACTAATTGCCCGTATGAGTGAAATGGTTATTTTATCCATTTCTCTCTCTCACCAAGCCTGAAGGCTGAATTAATATAAGTTAACTGGGTATACACTACAGTTCTACTGAAGAGTTGATTTTGTAATAGCTTCCAAATTTTACTTTGAGACCCAGCTGCTCTGAGCGGGTGGTGGCAAGCAGCATGGGATTGGTTCTGCATATGCTATCCCCACATAAACCCGGAGACTCAGAGAACACAGCATCCACCTGGAACTGACCTTCCAGCTGAACTCACCAGAGGCATGAGGCCGTGCCTTCTCTTGTAAATGCGGCGGACATCCTGGAGTGTTATCTGGACCACAGGTTTCTTTAAAAGTAAAAAGACAGTCTCAAACATCAGCATTCTGAGACAATTAGAAGCTGTCCTTTAGTATCAGAAAGGGGAAAAAATGACCAGATCTTGCCTTCCCAATGTGTTTATAAGTGAACAACTGGAAAGAGAGATCTTAGAACAGGCCTATCTGGTTTTACATTCTGGTGTGCCCTTTTACACTAACTTTATGACCTTGGACAAGTCCCCCTCCCCACACTTAGTATCCTGAAATGATAATGCACTCATCTGTCTTTCAGGTTATTGCAAGGTTGAGTGAAAAGGATTAAAGGATCGGTATAGATAACCTCTCAGGAATTTTGCTATCTTTTTATAAACCCATGGTTTGCTTAGAACTGACGTATATCTTTTTTTAAAATTCTGTCTTTTATCTCCTTAAAAACTATAGTATATTAAGGCTCATAAACAACTATAGTACAAAGTAAGGTCTCTAAACTTTTTCTTTCTCCACGAGGAGGAAAATTTTCTTGCTTCTCTAGAGCCTGAAAACTCTAGTAAAAGAAAAATGAGGTTAGAAAAAGCACTGAGATTGGCTAAAAGGCGACACAGCCTTATTCCTCCTCCAGAGTAAGAGGAAGAGACTGCAGAGACCAGGCTGTTTAACAGTGGAAACTTCCTAAAGACTGGTCAAGGATCCTAGCCCAGAGATTTGGGATGGGATAAATGCTCATACTTCGGATCCTGAAGCTATGGTACATACGCAGATATTTTTCCAAAAGTTTTTGACCCAAACCATAGTAACTGTAGTGGCCAAGCCAATTTAGTACACCATTAGAGCATGCCCATCAGCAATGTGCATTACGTCTGCTGCAGGGCTTGGTGAGCATGCCCCACCACCTGGTGGACAGAACTGTTATAGCATCATCTTTCACTTGGAATAAGTATTAGACGTTTTAGTGCCATAACATGACTGACCAGACTGGAGAATTTCCAGGGTGTAGCCTCCTACGGGAGAACACACTCTTGTTCTTTAGACTGCCCTGCCAAATGGTCCACCTGCACTATCACAGTGTATTAGGATTTCTGTTCTTTTAATGAAGCACTCCAAAAAGGGGCTGGATCTAGATAAAGCAATAAATCTTTACAAGTTTCAGTGTAGAAATCTGAGTTTATTTTTACTTTCTGGCCTAGTAAGTCCAAAGTCAATGTGAAAGAGAAGATTGGTTCCACCACCATATTACGAGCACCACAGCTGCCCAATCACAGCATCTCAACAGGCACCTCTGTACTAGATGGGAGAGGACCACTTCATACTGCTTCTTTGGCAAAGATTCAGATCTACTGATTTTGTTTGTAATTAAGGAAAAGCAAGAAATGTCAACATATATGTACATAAAAACAGATATACAGAAAACCTCCATTTCCTCTTAATCTTAGTATATTTCATTGGTCTCTTCCAGAAGTGCTTCCGAGTAGAAAGGTATAAACCTCTAATAACCCTTTACTAAAATCGGGAGGGGCGGGGTTTCTTTTCACAACACTGAAAGCAAGTGAGCCCAAAATGACTGAAAATACATCAGAAGAACTCAAATTTGGGTGAGTGTGCATGAGGATTACATAGGGAGCCTGTTAAATACACAGATGCTAGAGGGTGAGGTAATTTTGATCCTCACCAAAACGTAAGAGCACTGTAATCGTGAAGTCAAGTTCACAGGAGAGAGAGCTTACAGATGAACACTCATCTAAAGGCGCTCTCCTTCTGACACTGTAGTCTTTACTTACTGGGTACCCATTGAGAGGTTGAAAATATAGGTTTGTGTCAGTGATGCACACGTGTCCAGGATTCGTCACCAGAGGTGTCACCATTTCTGCTTTGCATTCCATGTGCAGCTTTTCAGAAACACTTTGGAATCTGAGAATATATTTTTCAGCAACAGCAAGAAAAATCAGAAATCGATCTACTTTCTAGGTTTAACTTTAAGGGAGCCACAGTGTGACTTCACATAACATTTGTCTAAACTCTACATTTAATACAAGAAAAATGGTACTATAAATTGATCACTTAAATAAAACTGGCATTCTTTTAAATGGCATAATGAAAACTCAATTTTTAAAAAACAGATGAGGTTATGTATCACAGAAGGGAAGACAGACAAGTAAATAAATACCAAATAACCCTTTAGCTACATTCTTATTCTTCCCAAAATTAATTGGCCTTGAAAATATTCTTACATTAACATAATTTTCTATTTTTGTCTCATTAAGACCTATTTTTATAGTCATATAAACCACTGGGTAGCATTTATTTCACAATACATTTTATACGGCTATGAGTACATAATTACAATTACTTGAATGTCAGTTCCAAAGTAGATTCTTCCGTGGATTTACTGCAGTAGAACTAGTCAAAGATGATTTCTCCACTACCTCCTCCTAAATTATTTAGCTAGCTGAAAAAAAGTCCATTTTCTTTTTTTTTTAACTAATTAAAAAAAATTTAGAGGGGAAACAACCAAATCATCAATATTTTAGGGCAATTAGTTACATTATTGGGTTAAAAATAAATGTCCCCTATAAGTAACAGGACAAAAGCAGGGGCAGACTTCCACTCCCAGCTGGGATGTGAAGGAGGCCTCATAGTTCTCACTCTAACCACAAACCCAGCTAGATAAGCTACACAGTCCTCATGATCTTTTAAAACCCATCAGAAAGCTGAAGATGCAAAGAAACCTAAATGAAGAGGCCAACGATTGAGCAGCAGGGGAAGGAGCAACCTATCATAGAAGGGGTAAGAACTGCAGGATGAAGAGATCTTCAGAGAAGCAGAAAGCCAGATCAGGACTGGAGAGCAGAGATGAAGAAATGCTGTCAACTGGGGAGGAAAACACAGAGAAATCTCCCACAGTTCAGAAAGCTGGTGGCTCAGCTGTAAAGCACAAAGATATCTCTAGAACCCTTCAAGTGCTCAGATCCCAAGCTGTTGAAGAAAGTCTTGATCACTCCCTCAAAAGAGTTGTAGGCAGTGGTGACCTGAATTTAACTATAGTCTCAACAAAGCCTTAACCCAGCTCAATAACAGATTACACTGACAGAGCCCCCCAGTACAGAAGCCTGACAGAATAACAGGTGGGCATGACGATTTCTGGAGGTAAATATCATTTAGTTCAGTCCACACAGTTCTTTTTTTCTTTTTTTTGTGAGGAAGATCAGCCCTGAGCTAACATCCATGCCAATCCTCCTCTTTTTTGCTGAGGAAGACTGGCCCTGGGCTAACATCCGTGCCCATCTTCCTGCACTTTATATGGGATGCCACCACAGCATGGCTTCACAAGTAGTGCATCAGTGAGCGCCTGGGATCCAAACCCGGGCTGCCAGCAGCAGAGTGCGCGCACTTAACCACTACGCCATGGGGCCGGCCCCCATACAGTTCTTTTTAAAAGAAACTACCCAGAATACAATTAGAAATTACAAGAAACACAAAGAAGCAAGAAAATATGACCCCTGCTTATGAGAGAAAAGATTCAATAGAAGATGACCCAGATGTTGGATCCATAAGAGGGAGACTTTAAGATAAACTATAATAAATATGCTAAAAGACCTAGAAAAAAAGATGGACGACATATGTGAAGAGAAGGGGAATTTCATCGGAGAAATAGAAACTATAAAAAAGAACCAAAAGGAAATTCTAGAAATGAAAATCTGGATAAGACAAATGAAGAATTAATTAAACAAGTTTAACAACAGACTGGACACAGCAGAGAAAAAGTCCAGTAAGGTTGAAAACAGTTCAATAAAACATGTCCTAACTGAAACAAAAGGAGAAGAATTTGAAAAAATATAGAACAGAATATCTGAGATCTGAGGGAATATATAAAACATACTAACATAAGTGTAACTCAGGTTACAGGAGAAGAGACATAAAATGGGGCAGAAGAAAGATTGAAGGAGAGAATGGTTGAGAACTGATGAAAAGAAGGTCTAAAATCGGTGATCTTAACTGTTCGTGGGAACTTAGAAAAAGAACAAGTTAAACCCAGAGTAAGCCGAAGGAAGGAAATCATAAGAATGGAAATCACTTTTACACAAAATGGAAAAATAGAGAAAAATCAATAAAGTAAAAAACTGGTTTTCTGAAAAGGTTAATAAAATTGGCAAACCCCTGGCAAAACTGATAAAGAAAAAAAAAGAGAAAACACAAAGCATCAATATAAGGAATGAAAGAGGGACCATCACTACAGATCCTACCGACATTAAAAGGACATTAACAACTTCATACCAGTAAGTCTGACAACTTATATTAGAACTAGACAAATTTTTTGAAAAACACAACTTACCAAAACAGGCACAAGAAGAAACAGACAACCTAAATAGTCCTAGGTCTAGCAAACAAATTGAATAAATAAGAACACTTCATGCCTATATGACTTCACTAATAAATTCTATTAAAAATTTAAGGGGGGGACCCACCCAGCGGCATAGTGGTTAGGTTCACATGCTCCACTTCGGTGGCCTGGGGTTTGCGAGTTCAGATCCCAGGCACGGACCTACGCACTGCTTATCAAGCCATGCTGTGGCAGCATTCCAGATACAAAACGGGGGAAGATTGGCACAGATGTTAGCTCAGGGCCAATCTTCCTCACCAAAAAAAGAAAAATTTTTTGAGAAAGAAATACAATCCTACACAAACTCTTTCAGAAAACAGAAGATAAAGGAACATCTCTAAACTCATTTTATGAGGCTAGGATAACCCTGACAGCAAAATCTGACAAATACTTTAAGATTTATAGAGCAATATCCCTCATGAATATAGATGCAAAAATCAATATTTTGCTACAAAATAGTAGCAAAGCAAATCCACCAATACATAAAAAGGATAATACATCATGATCAAGTTGGATTTACCCCATGAATACAAGGTTGGTTTAACATTGAAAAATCAATGAATATAATTCACAATATTAACATGATAAAGACAAAAGAAATACGATCATCCCAATAAATGCAGAAAAAGTATTTGACAATATTCTAAACCTATTATTGAAAATACTTTCAGCAAAGCAGGAATAAAAAGAAACTTCCTATTCTGATAAAGGGCATCTATGAAAAACCTACAGCTAACATTCTTTAATGGTGAAATATTGATTCCTTTTCCTGTAAGATCAAGAGCAAGGCAAGGATGTCTGCTCTTACCAAATCTATTAAACAATGCAATAAGGCAAGAAGTAGAAATAAAAGCCATAAGGATCTCTGTGAAACCGTCATTATTCACAGATTAAATGATTATGTATATAGAAAACTCTATGGAATCTATAAAAAACCCACTAGGACTAACGAGTGAATTTGGAAAAGCCACAGGATACAAGGTCAATGTAAAAAAAAAACACTATTATTTCTATATACCAGTAACAAACAATTGAAAAATAAAATTTCAATCACATCAAAAAAATCACAAATCTAGTGATTTATCCAACAAAAGATGGCAGCATCGACATACTAAACATATAACAGCAGGGGAAACTGGGTGAGGCTTTGGTAAAAGAACTCTTTGTATTATCTTTACATCTTTTCTTTAAATTTAAAATTAGTCCAAAACAAAGTATTTTAAAGGGGACATTTTGGGGTACAAATGGGGAAACTTGAATATGGAGCTATAAATTACATGACACTATATAATTATTGCTACTTGAGTATTATAGTAGTATGGAGGAATGTCAGAGAACATCCTTTTAACAGATACATGTTGAAGTAGTTATGGGTGCAGTGTCATGATGTCTTGCATGTAATTTCAAACGGTTCAAAAAAAATTATAGTCATATATTTTATATACATAATACAAACATATATACACATTATATATACATATAACATATATACAGACACACATGTATTATATATACATGTATAAACACATACACACACACACACACACACACACACACAGAGCAAGCAAGCAAGAGCACGAGCATGCAAAAACTAAAGCAAATTTGGCAAAATGTTAACAAATTAACACCTGGTGACTCATAGGGCATGTGTTCATTATATTCTTCTTTCAACTTGTGAGGATTTGAAAATTTCCAGAATGAACAGTAGGGGAAAATAAATATAGTGATCCTTTATTTCTTCAATAAAAAAGTATTTCCTCAGAAATATGATGAAAGCTTATATTTTTAGCAAAAGTTTACCTTCTTTCTTTTAGAAGACGTATGTAGTACTGGAATATTTCATTTTATACAGTAAAAATTTCTTCCCCAAATTCTTCAGCCTAACATTTTGGAGACTGGATAAATCAAAACTTTCATAGTGAACCACTTTTTAAATTAACGTCATGCTGAAGCCAGGACTGAAGTGTAAATCACTACTTAGAAAAATTATGCATTCTAAGTAGGTCAAAAGAAGCTAATTCTTCTTATTCCTTTTCCTTCCTAAAATGGAAGCTATTCTTCCCTCAGCAATCTACTTACCTAATATATCCCGCAAGTATAAAAATGGAAAGAAATTTAATACTAGACAGGTGAAACAGAAAAAGCAGCAAACAAACATAAACACAGAAAACACATTATTGGCCAGATGGCTTTACTGGCAAGTTCTTTAACACCTTAAAATGTAGTGTAAGGGTCACAAATCTCACAAGTTAGAAATAAAACAGAATATTACAAACTAATCTCATTTATAAACATAAGCTTCTAGCAAAACCCTAGCACATAATAATCCATAAATGAATCCATTTAACCAATATTTTCTACTTTATCCTAAGCTGGAACGATTACAAATGCAAAAATCTAAAATAAAAATGATTTCTAGTGAACAGAGACTGCAATAATTCATATATAAGATTTTGTACATATTAAAGAATCTACATACAAAGTTAATGTAATTGATCACAGAATTTAGCAAGACTGCTGAAAACAAAATGAATACTCAAAAATCTATTGCGTTCTATATATCAACAATAAACAGAAAATGAAAATTTTTAGGATATCATTTACAGCACCATCAAAAATATGAAGGACTTGAGGGGCCGGCCCCGCGGCGTAGCAGGTAAGTACACGCGCTCCGCTGCTGGCAGCCCGGGTTCGGATCCTGTGTGCGCACCGACGCACTGCTGTCGGGCCCTGCTGTGGTGGCGTCCCACATAAAGTGGAGGAAGATGGGCACAGATGTTAGCTCAGGGCCAGTCTTCCTCAGCAAAAAGAGGAGGATTGGCATGGATGTTAGCTCAGGGCTGATCTTCCTCACACACAAAAAAAATATATATGCAGGACTTGGAATAAATCTAGCACAAGAGAGGAAAGACCTTTATGAAGAAAATCATAAGGAAGATGTTAAAGAAGACCTAAATAATAGAGAGAAGACTATAGATTCTCTGTAATCACAATCAAAATCCCAGCAGGTTTTCTTTTAGGGAAGTTGACAGGCTGATTCTAAATTTACAGAGATGTGCATTAAGACCAAGAACAGTGAAGACACGAGTTAAAAAGGAAAATAAGGTGCGGGGCCCTGCACCACCAGATATCAAGGGGCACCATAAAGCAATGGTAATTAATATAGTGGTATTGGAGATGGAGCTATAGACAAATAGCCTGAATCTACTTAACATAAGGCAAGAAACAAGTAAGAGAAGAGGTCAATATAAAAGTATAATTATTTGCAGAAAGCATATTGAATACTTAGAAAAGCCAAGAAAATCAACGAAGAAAACATTAGACCAGTAAGAATGTAGTCTCTTGCTCCCTGCAGGATACCTTAGGAAGGTACCTATCACAGCTTGAAGGGGCATGAAAGACTTTCCAGAACAACTGATAGCTAAGCAGAGACCAGAAGAATAGGTAAGAGTCAGCCAGGTGCAAAAGAGGCTGGAGGGTGGGACTTCTAAGCAGAGGGAACCTGTACGAGGGCTCAGAGGTCAGAGAGCACGTGGCACACTGGGGAACGCGTATCACGCAAAGAGCCAGAGCAGGGAATTCAGGAAGAGCAAATCAGCGACCAGAAGTCGTCAACGGGGCTGGAACACAAGCGGTTTGTGTGCCACGGAAGACTAGGACTTCAACCTGAAGACAGTGGGAAGTCTCGAAGAGTTTTAAACAGACAAGTGATAGAATTCAATAAGTTCTTTAGAAAGAATATATTTTGAAAGAACATTAGGCACAGGGGGGAAAAGAGGATTGGAGAAGGAAAGACTTGAATCAGGCAGACGAGCTAAAAGCTGTTACAGTGCTCTGAGCGGAAGGTGGTGGCGGCCTGAACTGAGAACCAACAGCGTGAAAAGACAGAAGCTGACACACTAGAAAGATGTCAGGGAGCATCAGCTGACAGGCCTTTCTGACTGAGAGACGTCAGGACGGAGAAGAGTCAAGGGAGCCCCTGACCCTGCTCTTGCACTGCGGCCGGGGCCATTCCCTAACACAAGCAGGTTTGGGGTGAGGCAGTTTAGGACACTCATGTCATCATCAGTTTTGGACGTGATGAACAAGGCATACAGATGAAGATGTCAGAACCAGATGTTATAACCCAGAAACAAAATCATTAAAAACTCACCTGTTTTTGTCAAATGATGTCCTAGCCAAACGTGACTGCAAAATAGCTGTTATCTGTTAAAACAGAACCATTCACAAAGCATGGATATAAGTATTTATAAGTAAAATATCAATGCAAGTTAAAGCACAGGAAAGACACAGATCTTTAGAAACTCTTACCATAGCAGTTTGGTCACCCAGTTTGTCAAGGCAGGACGCTCTGTGAAGCTACAATAGTATAAATACATATGAATTTACTTTTTCTCTCAGATGATATGAAGACATTTCCTTAGAAGCAACGAAAAACGCAATTGTTCTGTTACTTAGTAACAATTAAGACCATTTCTGATATATCTATGTCTTCTTCCAAATATATAGTTTTCAAATTCAACATATTTAGGTAAATCTGCTTCATATTTATTAAAAGAGATGATGATTTTGGTAAGATGCAAAAATATGAAATTTTTTTTAAAGTTTCTGCCTCAGTTTGCTTTGAATTCTCTGCCCATGAATGCCTGAGTAAGGCTGGCTTACCTGAAGCAGTGTCTCTACCACATCTTCCACTTTCCCTGAAACATCCAATTCAAAGACATATTCCATTTCGCCCTAACAAAAAGGGGAACAAATCAAATCACAGGGAGAGGAGAAGCATGTCAAACCATGTTACTTGAGCAACATTTGCAAACCCCCTGCTGAACTGTGCGTGTACCTGCCTGGTGCGTCCTCCCCCACCCCACCCTGAATGAGAGCTCTAGGAGAGCAGAGTCCATCAGATTTACTGCTACATTTATTTCCTTCCCTCTGCTAACTTTGGGCTCAGTTTGCTGCTCTTTTCCACTTCCTTGATGTGTACAGTTAGGTTTTTAAATTTGAGATCTTTCTTTTTTTAGTGTAGGCGTTTATCACTATAAACTTCCCTCTTACTACTGCTTTTGCCACATCCTGTAAGTTCAGGTATGTTCTGTTTTCGTTTGTCTAAAGATATTTTTAATTTCCCTTTCTATTTCTTCGTTGACCCACTGGTTGTTCAAGAGTGTTGTTTAATTTCCACATCTTTTTGAATTTTCCTTCTACTATGAATTTCTAGTTTTATTCCATTGTGGTCAGAAAAGAAACTTGGTATGATTTCAATCTTCTTAAATTTGTTAAGACTTGTTTTGTGACCTAACATGTGATCTATCATGGAGAATGTTCCATGTATACTTGGGTACATGTGGGTTGAATGTTCTGTATGTGTATAGGTCCATTTGGTCTATAGTGTTGTTCAAGTCCTCTGTTTCCTAATTGATCTTCTGTCTGGATGGTCTATCCAATATTGAAAGTGGGGCACTGAAGTCTCCTACTTCTATTGCATTGCTGTCAATTTCTCCCTTCAATTCTGTCAATGTTTGCTTCATATATTTAGGTGCTCTGAGATCGGGTGCATATATAAATTGTGGTGGTTAATTTTGTGTGTCACACGCTCCACGCTTCTCTTTCCGCTAAGGGAGAGTCTGCTTTGCTGTATTGGCCTCTGTCCGCAGTACTACAGGGCTTCAGGGGCAGCAACACAATGCCAGCTCTTTCTTGTCTTCAGTGGTCCCCAGGCATCTAGAGTTTGACGGGTCCTGTCAGTGCTCCAAGACAGGCGAGACAGAAGCCAGTCCCTCAGGCAGCCGCCCCTAAAAGTCAGAACATTGGACATAGGGTGCAGTCTTGTCTTTCCCTCGTCAGGAGAAGTTGGGAGCTGGAGTTTCCTCCCAGTCACCTGGCACTGTGCTGAGAAGAGGGACTATGGCGAAAGGATGCTACAAATTTTCCAACTTGTTTCAATGAGGCTGATTTCACGCTAACCGTGCAGAGGGCTCTTAATTGGTTTCTGGATTTCTCACAAAGGGAGAAAGAAGGTCCATGTATTGTTGAATCAGTATCTCCGTGAGAGGATCAAAGGCCTGGGACTTCCCACTCCGCCATCTCTTATTATCATTATGGATGTCACTATCCTCCTCTTTTTTTTTTTTTTTTTGAGGAGATCAGCCCTGTGCTAACCATCCGCCAATCCTCCTCTTTTTTTTTTTTTGCTGAGGAAGACGGCCCTGGGCTAACATCCGTGCCCATCTTCCTCCACCCCATATGGGATGCCGCCACAGCATGGCTTGCCAAGCAGTGCGTCGGTGCGCGCCCGGGATCCGAACCAGCGAACCCCGGGCCGCCGCAGCGGAGCGCGCGCACCCAACCGCTTGCGCCACCGGGCCGGCCCCTATCCTCCTCTTTTTTAAATCTGACAATCCTTTGGTGTTCTAATTCATACTGGAACAAAAGCACTTTTCTTTGCTTCAGACAACCTCGCTCATTTCCTTTCACATAATTTTTCAATGGACCAAGAGCAGCTTTGTACTTCAAGTGGGTATCAGGAGAGCCTTTAGAGGGAGAGCACCCCAGGCGCAGTCTCAACTTGGGGGTGTCCCACTCCCCCACGGGGCTTCTGTCAACGTGTGGAGATGCTACACAAAAACAGGGAACAGTGTAGTAGGGGCTGCACTATAGCGAGTGGGAACAGGCTGTAATGTAAGGGACAGCCCACACAGTGAGGAACTCTCCTTCCCAAAATGCCAACTGCACCACCTGACAGTAATTAAATCTCAGGATTCATCGGTTCTGACTAACTGGCGCATGCAAGCATTTCTTGTACATAAAACTCAAAGGCCACTGCACGTTCCACAAGCTGCGGCCGAGAAACTGCAGGCTGGCCTGCAACTGGGACTGAGATTCAGCTGCGGGACTGTGCCCAGAGAGAGTGTCTTTTCCTAACTCACAGAAGTGTCATTCTAAGGAGCACCGGCCCTGTCTCCAGGTCCCGTAAAAATTCTTTTGGTAGGAGTTATCCATTTATTATATATTAGCTGAAGTATAAAGAATTAAATAAGACACAGAATGGTTAAATCTAATGTCTACACTCACTTGACAAGTCCTGGAAAACCAGACACTGTATTCAAGTCTACTCATAGCTTCTACCCAATTAAGAGAATTTATAAATTATTATTGAGCTCTCAAATAACTGTATTTTGTAATCTATAAATATTTCTCAAATGTTTTTCAAAATAAATTCTCAGTAAAATCCAGGAAATAATCTTATAAGTCATGCATATTCTGATTTCAATTTCTAATCTAATAATTTAAGCTTTTTTTTCTCTATTAGACACATTTATCTTTAAGTCAAAAAGTTAATTGAAATTTCTTGGACTAAAGTCTGTGGTTCCCCTGGGTAATTTTATTATAACTGCTAGGTAATAAACTTTTAAATAACCATTATTATTATATTTGATTAAAGATGTTAATAGAGTCACAAAATCTCATTGCTCAAAATCACTATATAAATTGCTGGGAATAAATGAAAAGCTTTACTCACCCTTTCTGTTTTATATGGTGCAACAATGTTGTGTTCTTTAATGAAATATACCTAAGAAAGATAAAGCAATATTTGTAAAATAATTAAAAATTTTCATAGCAATGAGTTACTATAAATTAGAATATTATGAATCCAGAATTCAAATCATTGTTACATAATCTCTATTTCTGAAAGCACTTGCATTAATATTGGTATGGCTTTAAAGTTCTGATGGTAAAATAACAAATATTAAATTAAAAGGAGATTCATCAAGCCAACAAAATAGCAACTATTACTGGATAAATAAAATATCTAAGCTGTTTTATGACTGTCATCACTTGTACTATATAACCAAGCAGACAGGTGAAGGCAGCTAATCCAAGTGCTGATTTTCTAAGAAATGGGTAAAACAAAGTCACTGTGATGAAATACATTCATTAACACAAAGAAATTTCTCCTCTCCAGCGGTGATGTGGGCACACAGTGTTTTCACATGCACCAGGCCACCTGTCCTCACACCGTGTAGTAGTAAATATGTCGAACAAGCAATATCACCTGCCAGAGCCATCAGCCACCTCACACCTGCACCTTACGCCTGCCTTCCCTCCTGTTTTGATGAAGGGTGTGCCTGGGCTCTCAAAACCAGTCACTCTACTGGGGAAGAGAATGTAGACTTCCCCTACCCACCAGCTATTCAAAACTTTGCTCCTATGATTATACAACTGCACTTTCTCCCATTTGAAACAAACCACAGATAAAAACCCTCCCTTGGTCTCACATCCTCCTTTTGACATTTCTCTGTTCCTTTTTGTCACAAACTCTCTGCAAGAGCCAACTGTACTTTCTCTTGGGCCCACAACAGGTTTTTATCCACGTTACTGAAATCACTCCTGAGAAGGCCATAAAAGATGCACAAGACCTCCCTGTCACCAAATCCAAAAGTCAATTCTCAGGACTTCCTTGATTCTGTTGCTCAGAGCATGTGACAGAGCTGATGGCTCTTCCGGAAGCACTTTTCCACTCGGCTTCCCAGCCACCTGCTCCTGGTTCTCCCCGACCTCACCAGACGCTCCTTCTGTCTTCCTGCGGACCCTGCTCCTTCCCAGCCTCTACAGTTAGAGAGCTGCAGGCTTAGGCCTCAGACCTCTCTGGCCACACTCAGTCCCAGGGAAACCTCATCCAGCCTCAGGGCTTAAAAAAGTATCCGGAAGCTGCCAACTCCCCAGTTTATCTTCTAGCCTCAGCATCCCCTTCTGAAACCCAGACGAACGCTTCCAAATGCCTTCCGGACTTCTCCCCTCAGAGATCACACTCGAAACAGAGCCTGCTCCTCTCCAGGCTTCTTTAAAGCAATAAAGGGCACTACTATCCACCTCGTTGGTGTCATTCCTGACTGTTTTCCTTTATATCTTGCACTAATCCATCAACACATCTGTTAGGTTTTTCTTCAGAATATATTCAAATGCTGACCACCTCTCACCCTTCTATTGCTGCCATCCTGGTCTCCAATACCCGGGTTCTGAACACCCCTGTGCTCTCCTTGCTTCCGCTCTCGCCCCCTTACAGCATATTCTCTATCTAGTCTCCAGAGAGATTTACAAATACACACAAATCAGATCACGCTCCTTCTCTTTCAGCTCTTCAGTGGTTTTTCTCTTTTGCGCTTTACTCTGACTCCTTACTGTGGCCCGCAAGGCGTTCCATGACACGGTCCCTGCCACAGCTCCAGCCTCCCTTCCAGCGCTCCCCTTGACTCCCATCCCAGCACACTCACTCTCACTGCACCTTCCACCTGCCAAGGATGTGCATGTCTCAGGGCCTCTCCCCTGCCACTCTCTGCACCGGGAACACCATTGTTCATGATGATAGCATGGCTCCCTCCCTCACGCCTTCTGAGTGGCAAGCTTTCAAGTGGTACCTTCTCAGCAAGGCATCCCTGACCATTCTATCTAAAGTAGCACATGTATTCCTTATCATTTTCTATCTTTTTGTCCCGTGCTCATTTTCTTCACGGCATGTATCACTACCTGACATTACCGAAGATATTTGCTTATTGTCTGTTACCCCCATTGAAAGGTAAAGTTCATGGGGAGAAGGGCTTCGGTTATTTTCTTCTTCCCTATAACTCCAAAGCCTTGAATATGATACTTATTGAATGCATGAGCTAAAACTATTATTTACGCGCACGCGCGCACACACACACAGACACACACCACTTTGTTCTACAAGCAAAAGAAAATTTGGAAGCAAAACTCTCTAAACCCTAAAGAACCATAATATATTTCTGAAACACTGTGACCTAGTAAATAATCAAAAAACATAAAAGCTGCATTTTTTGTAACCCAGGAAGCTTAAAATAATACTTGAAAGACTAGCTTGTGTCTAGTCACCCCTTGGTGTTAAGCCAATTCTGAGTTTGATACCAGACTTCTACAAACTATTAAAAGTAGGTGAAGGGATTTGGAGGCTTTATTTCTAAGCCCCAAGTTATTAAAACTTTACTAAAATGTATATTTTTATAATGGAAACCATACTTCCAGCTGAAAAAATACCTCTTCTTTTCAAGAGATGAACTTTCTAGAATAATGATGTAGAATGATACTATAGAAATAATAAGAGCACAAGTGCAGACGAGAATTACTAATAACGGTGTTCCCTCCTCAAAGTAACAGAAGGCTATAACTGTTTTCATTTATGCCAGTTAAAACAATATGAAGTCAAAGATAGCCTGTGAAATATTTTCTTCCTTAAAATTAATTGAATCATAGAAGGCAGACCTAAAAAATCACCTAATCGGATATCTCCCTGCTTTCATAAAATAATTTTCAATATATATTAAAAAGTGTTCCATGAACAATGGGTTCAAGGACCCAAGAACCACGGGGAGCCCCCTCTGCTCCTAACCATTCACCTCCCTGAGACTCTCAATGCACTCTCCTAGGTTAAGGCTTTGAGTCAGGTCCTGAAGTAAAGACATCTGCGTATCCTTGTTTCCCACAGCTTCTCCTACACCTACTTGACCACAGAACGATTTTTCTTCGAACATTCAAGGAACAGGGCTCAGCAGACAGTCAAGGGAACACTGATCTCCTCTACGCTTTTCCTTTTAAAGGTGAAGAAGGCGAAGTCCAGAGCCAAAGGAAACGGGCAGATGATCTCTACTCCTTTTCTATTTATAATTTTTAAAAAATCTATAGACGAATTAAGTATATGACAGGAGAAAAACTACATTTTAATTTACCTCTGTATCGCCAGTATAAGCTCAGCACTGGGTGCAGAAACGTATACTGAATAAATTTGGAATGAATGAAAGGTCATGACCCCAAGCAACATAATTATACAGGACTACACATCCTGAGTCATTGCCTTGGTAGTCATCATGAGTCAAACTGAGATCCATTTAGTGGCATCCCTTCAGATGCCAGGAGGCCACAGGAGGAATGTCTGTCCTTTCCTCCCAACCCTCAAACTCAGGACTCCTGAGGACGAAACCACAGGCCTGCAGGCATCACGCACTTGATCAATGTTAAGGATCTCAATAGGGATCATATCTTTAAAAAAAAAATATTTCTCAATGATTAGATTTTAAAAGCATTTAAGCATCTATTCCAATGGTCTTCATTTGATATTTCTACAAATAAATAATTTCATTCCTAATATACATATTTAAATATATGAGTATATAATATATATATTGTGTATATATATATTTGTACATATATATATATGTGCTTATATACATATAAATGTTCACTCAGGTTAGGAAAAAATATTTACTATGTGATTCTTACCTGACTGAAAATGAGTGAAATCCCACCGGATTTTGCCCTAAAATGCAGAAAAAAGTCATTAAATATATATAATTTTTTGGTAGAAGCAAAATTAAACAGTTAGTGACAATGACATACTTTGCCAAGTGTCTATTGGCTCCATTTTCTCCATGTTTCCCTATTTTTATACAATCTCTCAAAGGAATCTGGATAAAATTGAGAAAGAAATATTATAAAAATAAGCCAAGGTAAAATATACACAAAACGTAGGAATGTCTCTGTTCACAGTTAAAATGCATTTACCTTAATGATGGGCTGGGATATTGCATCAGGTTCAAAAATCACTGATTTTGAACATATTTTTAAGGAGCCTCTGATTTTCCTAGGGATCAAAGTACAGAGAATTATTATTAATCAACATAAAAGTCATAAAAGAATTGTAATATATTTTAACTAGAAAGTAGATGACTAAAGCATCAACTCATAAAAGATCAACAACGTAATTAAAGAGAACGGTATGAAAGGCTGGAAAACATAGCAAAATCATTTTCCTCATCTCCATCTCCCCAGAGATGAAAGAACTCTGCATATATTGTAATGTGGTTTCATTTGTGGAGTGCTGTCCCATGCATTTCATTTTATTTATTTTATTCAGTTGGTCCTCACAGCTACTCTGAAAGGGAAACAGATTTCTGATCCTTAAGAAACACTGCTTCTATTCTGTCTCCAGTAAATTCTTTTGACTTTTGTTTCTTTTTTTTTTTGTGAGGAAGATCCGCCCTGAGCTAATATCTGCCAATCCTCCTCTTTTTGCTGAGGAAGACTGGCCCTGGGCTAACATCCGTGCCCATCTTCCTCCACTTTATATGGGACGCCACCACAGCATGGCTTGACAAGCGGTGTGTCGGTGTGCGCCCAGGATCCGAACCTGCGAACCCCAGGCCGCTGCAGGGGAGCGCGCGCCCTTAAATAACCGCTTGTGCCACTGGGGCGGCCCCTCTTTTCATTTTTAATTCCCTATATCTAAAAAAACTATTCAGAAGGCAATATTAAATATCTAAAATTGATTAGGTAAGGGATTTTTTTTCTTACTTATAGTCATGGAAAAATAATACAGTTTGAATTCAGCACACAAAATGCCTTTTTTTCCCTTTTGAATACAAGTTTTATTTTTCATATTTCAAATTGTTTCCTTTGGAATGCCCAACTACATTTTTCAACATGTTTGCTAACCACTTGTATTGGCTCTCAAGGACTGTTTGTCTCATGTACACATTTATTTCTCTTTTGTATCCTACCGCTTTGTTTAAATATTAATCATTTGACTTTGTTTCTGTGACACTTTTTCACGGTTTGTTGAGTAATTTTTAATATTGATTAGTGTTTTATGTATGCAGAAAATTTTCATTTTAATATGCAAAATCTACAAATCTCCTACTTTGTGATTTCTACTACTTTATTTAAAAATTTCAGATTCAATGACATAGAAAAAATTATTTGAGCACAAAGCTGATCTATAAACATTAAAATAGGAGCCTGCAGAGGTTTTCCTCCCTGGTACCATGTTGAGGGACACTTGGGTCTGGCGTGAGGGCCTTACAGTCAGAGCACCTGGGCAAGAGAGAGTGACGGTGATTCTTGAAAGGCTTGGGAGAAAACGGTTAGCATGCCTAGCTTGGTGGCTTGGGCTGGATAAGGAGGGCAAAGTGGAGTGGCTGAGCCATGGCATTCCACCTGGGCACATAAAATGCTTTTAGCAGTGATTTTGGGGTCTGTAGGAATTCAGGAAAAATTTTGTTCCATAATAATAAGCAATTTTAAAGACTATCTGCCTATGACTATAATATCAAATAGATCAGTTATAGACTTTACCATTTTCCTCCTTTCTTGGGACATTTACATGGCTTCAACACGATTTGGAAAAAATCCTGCCTAAGCATTTTAAAGGCAGTTGCTAGTTTGGGCCAATACGTACCACTTGCCTGGAGCTAATAAAAAATCTATACACTTTATATTCTTTTATTGATTGGATGACTTTTATCAATCATCAAACCAAGGCAATAACTTATTACGTAATCAGAACACAGGTTAAGAGATGCTGGAGTATTACCTTATAAAAAAGTCACCTTAAGACTAGTTTCCAAGAGTACATTTTGTCTACAAGTAGAACTTCAAGGATCTTAGGTTTTTTAAAATCACTTGTATGACACCTGCATTTTTTCTCTAGCCAGTCTTCAGTGTCTTCGTGAACTCTTCTTACTCTGCCCACCCAGCGTTCTCTCAATTATTTTACTTACATCCTAGAAAGAACCTACCTGCTCCCCCTGCTTCTGGCCCCCTTCTACAAGTCAGTTCTTCCTCGGCCAAAGAAATCTCGTATCCTTCCCTGCTTACAAATATGCTAATGGCTTCCTAGCCTACAGGATAAAGTCCAAACAAAACCTGAGCTGGGCCCACCTCTCCACCTCAATGTCAAATACTTGTCATATTAATTCCATGCTCTTGTTCATTCATACCTTCTAGTTCTGCACATGCTATTCATTCTATCTGTAATCCTCCTGCCCCTACTCCCTGTCTGGAAAAATCGCAACCATCTTTCAAGATCTAGTTCAAATGCCTCTTCCCTGGACAATTCACCCCACTCCACCCCAATATAATAATGTGCTTATTAATCATTGGGCGGGGCAGGAAGAGGGGACTGGGCTTTAGTTCAGATTAATCTTTTTTTGTGGATTAACCGTGATCAAATAAAATACAAAATAGTGGTTCATATTGGCATTTACAATTCAAATGTTAGATTCAGAGATTTTAATTTAACTTCTTGGATTTATACTTGTATCTCTATATAGTTTAAATAATCTATTAGTTGGAAGCTTACAGTATATAAAAAAAAAAATCACACTGAGAAATACAGTCTTACAGTCGGAGAATCCCCTCCTCCTCCCACCATCACCAGAGTAACACTCCCTGTTCCTTTGTGGGCAGGAAACATTACGTTAGCTTCCTACCTTCAGTGCTCAATTTATATGTACTGAATGGATGAGAAAGTTAATCATGCTGAAAGTTGTGATTTAGTTTGCAATTCTTCTTCCTCAAAGGATTTTTTGAATTGTTGATTGTATATCATTTTTTCCATGCTGTTAACTGCATTTACTTTTCTAACACCCAAAACTACTTAATAATAACTTAAGAAAAGTACTTTTATGGAAATTTCTAAACATATACAAATAGAATTGAAAATTCCCAAGTATCAAACACCTAGCTTCCGCAATTGTTAACATTGTGGTCATTCTTGTTTTGTGTATAACCCCCCCAGAACCCTGCTAGATTATAGAGAAAATCTAGACATTATATACTTCATCCATAAATCCTTTAGCATGAACCTGTAAAGATAGACTCTTTTAATAAATGACCTATCATTAGCACAACAAAAAAATTTATAATTCCTTAATGCCATCAAGTATACAGTCAGTGTTTAAATTTTTCTATTTCATAAATGTGTTTTTATAGTTGGTTTGTTCAAATCAAAACCCAAGCAAAGTCATACAGGCATACCTCGTTTTATTGCACTTCGCTTTATTGTGCTTCACAGATACTGCATTATTTACAGTATTTAAGACCCTCCACCAGCAAAGATTTTGACTCACTGAAGGCTCAGATGATGGTTAGCGTTTTTTAGTAATAAAGTACTTTTTAATTAATGTATATACATTGTTTTTTTAGACATAATGCTATTGCATACTTAATAGACTATAGTATAGTATAAACGTAACTTTTATACGCACTGGGAGACTAAAAAATTCATGTGACTTGCTTTACTGTAATGTTCACTTTATTGCAGTGGTCTAGAACCAAACCTGCAATATCTGTGAGGTATGCCTGTATTACATTTATTTGACATGTCTCTTATATCTCTTAATCTAAAACCATTTTCATTTTCCCACATTATGAATTTTGCTAAACGCACCTCTGTGGTTTTCCTCTATCCCATTTCCTTTAAATAATCGGTAAGATTAAAAGACTTGACCAGATTCTGGTTTGATTTTCCTACAAGAATACGTCAGAGGCAGTGCACATGTACTCCTCTTGTATAAGGGGACTCCAGTGGGTTCAGGGGATGTCAATCTTGATACACCCATTAAAATATTTCTCAGCAGCTTTTCACCTGCTGGTTTTAGCAGCCATTGAAGATTCTGTCTAGATCGGAGTTGGCAAACCTTTTCTATAAAGAGCCGGATAGTAAATATTTTCGACTTTGTGGGCCCTATGGTCTCTGTCACAAGTATTCAACTGTGCTATTATAGCAGGAAAGCAACCACGCGCTATACATAACCAAATGCGTGTGGCTGTGTTCCACTAAAAGTTTATTTACAAAAACAACAGGCAGGCCAGATTTGACCGGATGGCTATAGCTTGCTGGACCCCTCCCCCACCATATAGTTTTCATTAGGGATTGAAATTTTCATCATTCCTTCTGTGTTTATTATCTAGAATTCGTCAACATAGAACAAATTACTTATCTATGATTTGGTTACCCTGGAGTACAATTATACAATGAAAGCAGGAAAAATGCTGGATTCTTTACCTTTATCAAGTTTCAGTAAAATGAGTTGGTGTCCTAGCATCCTTCACGGTTAACTGATACATATATCTCATTATGAACTCACGGATTTTAACAATTCTGATACATTTCAATCCACTGTAGTCATTATTCTTTTTTGATGCTCAATTTGTCCCATTTTTTTGCCCAACTCTTCAAGTTGGCCCTTGTGTCCTGTTAATTCAAAGTACAGTCGTTTTTGATACCTTCCTTTCTTGCCAGCATGACAAGATGTTCCAGGCTCATCTCGCACATTTCCTGCCCTAGACTTAGACTCAGCCACTTCTCCAAAGAGGCCTCATTCCTTTTAGTGGGAAGTGATCAGAGACCTTAATCTCAGTGCTCATTGCTACTGAGGTGTTTCTAGGCCTTTTCAGAGGTAGAGCTAGAAAATACTTTCTTGTAAAAGAAAAGAATATTAATCCATACAAGCATTTCCAACTCAAATGTAAGATTACAAGGCTTTTACTTAACTCCTTTAATATTAGATTTGTATCTCTTTTACACTGAAAATATTGATCTCACCATTAACATATTACTCATTTGCTTTATCTAATTATATAAATCTTGTGCATGTGTGCATAAAATAGTTTCAAAATAATAACACCAAAATTCTTAACAACATTATTGCTACTAAAACAGTTTATAACTTTTTTGCAATTTTCAACTTTAGGATATATCTCACCAGAGATACAGTCAAATTACCAGAGTTGTGAAGTCAATTAAAATACTAATTCTTGGTAGATAACCCTCCAATTTTATATATGCTTAAGTTCCTTTGTTTCATTTTCTTTTTGATTTTTAGGATTTACTGTTTCTTTTGAAATTTCATTCTATATTAAAATATATATATAAAATATTTCTATGATTCCTAAATCAAGTAAAATAAGGTCCATTTGGAGAAGTCTAGTTGTCATCTCTATATTATCCCCTGATCCCTCCCTCTTCTGTGCAGATCCCATTTCCATTAGCTTTTAGCTTATGCTTTGTAAATATATAACTTAAAAATTTTTTAATTTTTAAAAATATAACCGAAAAAAAATCCCCCCGTGGGCCAGTCCCATGGCTTAGCGGTTGAGTGCACGCACTCCGCTGCTGGCGGCCCGGGGTTCGGACCCCAGGCACGCACCGATGCACCGCTTCTCTGGCCATGCTGAGGCCGCATCCCACATACAGCACCTAGAAGGATGTGCAGCTATGACATACAACTATCTACTGGGGCTTTGGGGAAAAATAAATAAATAAGTAAATATCCCCCCCTTTCTTATATGAAAGATAGCATACAATATACAGTATTATGCTGCTTGCTTTTTGCACTTAATAAATGCTGGCGATCACTCCACAGCAATAAACAGAACTTCTTCATTCCTTTATTATAGCTGCATAGTACTTCGTTACGTGGACACTCCACGGTTTATTCAATCAGTCCCTATTGGATTGTTTCCAGTATTTTACTATTACAAGTAGCACAATAATAAATAACCTTGTACATACATCCATTTATTTATTTTCCAGTGTATCTTTGAGGTACTTTCTTAGAAGTAGCATTGCTAGATCAACAGGTTAATATACATGCAATCTTGCTAGATATTACCAAATTCACTTCCATGGGGTTGTACCATTTCACTCTAACAACAACCTTAAAATTACAAAAACAGGTTTCAGTTTGCTAGCTTATATTTGTGTTTTAATAATAAACAAATGTTAATTTTAAGCAAGACATTATTATGATGTAGGACAGAGAAGTGTTAGGAGAAAAAAAAAAGGCATGGAATTAGGGAAAAGAATGGGAACAAAATTCCAGTGGTAAGAAAGCAAGGTGCTACTTTCAAGGAATAGTAATTGTCTAATCTGACTGAATACTAAGGAAACAGACATGTCCTAAGCTACCAAACAAAAAGCTAAGAGATTTTTAGTTTGGTTTCTATTTAGACAAAGACTACATGGTTTTGATCCTTTCAGGATAAAACCCGAAGAATATTAAACGTTAAAGTGTTTCTCTAATATCAAAGCATGTCCTAAGTTGTGGCCTATCGTTGTTAAGTGACGTCCCCAAAGGAAATCATTAGCAGACACATTTTTGCTGGAACAACTTTCATCTTAGTTAATTCCAAGTTGGCATTTTAAACAAAAAACTTCATTACACACTTTTGTACATAGCTTTCAAAAGGTATGACCAAAGAAACAGAGTCTGTTTTTGTAGTAATAAGTACTAGTTATTAAAATATAGAGAAAACTGATTTTGCTTCTCTATCAAACCGAATTACTCATTTTGAAAGTACTAAGTTTTATACTCCTCTGGTGTTTTATGATGATCATTACTTTATAACACCATGACTCAAATAATTGGCAGTGTAAGTACAAAAAGGATGCAAGAAAAAAGTGATGGAATGAATCAAAGTCCTGTCCAACTGATTTAAGATACCCACAACCTTAGAGGAATTAGTACACACTGCTTCTTAGCTTTGGAAAATATTTAAAGTTATGACAGCAACTTATAAATCCCCCTGTTCTCATTACTTTCCCAATACAAAAGAAGGCAAAAGAATCTATGTGATCATATATTTAATTTTAAAAATATCAGATAACAGACAGCTTTATGAGTCCATAGAGATCGAAAAATCTTCCTTACCTTTCATTCTGACTGCCCCGGTGCTGAATATGATTAGCCGTATGCTGTTCAAAGTAGTACTCCTCCAAGTTAAGCAGGAGCAAGGAAAACCTAAATTTGGGGGGAAAAGAACCAAGCAATAAAATCTCATGTTTATTTCCTAAAAAGTACAAGAAAGCAGAGTAGTTAAAGCATGTTACCAAAGTGGTTTTCCATTCATTAAGTCAACAAATACTTATTAAGTGTACATTACATGCCAGGCACTCCTCTCTATCCAGTGGGGAGGAGGCGTCAGACAGACCTGCGCAACTGTGCCAAAACTAAAATAAATACATAAAATTGTTTACCAGGTGGATTTATTATTCCTTTACAGAAACCTCAAATTTCATGAAATGAAACTTATTCTTGTCTGAACAAAGCTTGGAGCTTTCCCATCTATGGAGTTTTCATGCTTTGTTTCCCCTGATAGACACACCAGGCTTCCCCATCTCCCCTTCCCCACCGCACACCCCCCTTCAGTGTCATATCTCATGGTTAGTTAAGTTGATCTTGCCACTCCCACAAGACCATACGCCACTGAGAGGCAGATCTTTAGATATTCCGCTGCAATAACCCATCTAATGCTTTGTACACAATGGATGTTTAATAAATAAGTAAACTGAACTGAATGGAATTGAAATATAGTGCTTTTTAAAGTTTTAAGTCCTTTAACTTTTAAAAACAAAATAAGGTAATAAGAAAAAGTATTGATTTAGTTGTATGGCCATAGAAACAAGTGTATGGCAAAGAACTGAAAACAAGTGTTTTGTTTGTTTCGCAGTAAGGACCGGGAAACAGCAGCAGCATCCAGAGTTAGGGGAAAAGCTTTCATCAAGTGTGGGACTTGAGATGGGTCTTGAAGTTCTGGTGTGTTAGAGGGAGATATTTAGATTAAATGTGGCAGATTAAACATACATTATTTCTGCTCCCTCTGGAAACACCATTAAAACGCGAACAAAAATATTTTTTAAATGGTAAAACTCACAGACCAAAGAAAATTGGAGAGACATAAAGCAGAGGAGAGATATCAACAAACATGTGAGAAATGGAAAGCAGATGGGAGGTATCAGCAGTGGTGAGAAACCAGAATAGCAGACGCCTCTAGACAAGGTACCAATCAGGGGAAAACCAACTCAGGTCACAGGACTTCCAAAGAGTTCTGAAATTGCAGGTACTAGGTACCAAGAAGGCAGGGATGAAGCATGGGGGGATGGCTGGAAGTCTGAAGGAGGTCAGTGGCCCAGATTCCTCCCCCAATGGTTATCCCTACCTCACTCTGGCACAAGGGCTTTCTATACAAAACTGAACAAGAGGCTCCAAACTAGACATCAAGCATAGCAGAGAGCAGGGCTATGGCATGAAAAGAGGGCCTTTAAGCAAAAAAGGAGATGCATCACTACAAGCAGGAGTCTGGTGGATTATTTTTGGAAAAAATTAAATAGCTCTAGAGAAAAGACCTATAGATACTAGTATTTGAAAGAGTCGGGCCTCTACAACAACATCCCACAGTGAAGCCCAACAGAAAAAGCCTACCCACAGTGACACAGAATCACATACTTCACACTTCAGTATGGATGGACAACCCAAGATCACCAGCCTCTAACAGGAAAGTACTAGACAAGCAGAAGAACACAACTTGAAGGACTAGAGACAATGCAGAGAACAGAAGAAAAGGTCAAAAGACTATAATTAGTATCCTTACACATAAGAAATTATATCCATGAAACAAGAAGATATTGTTCATTTAAAAAAATCTAAACCAAAAGAAAAATAACTCATAAATTCAAAATAATGACAGCAGGAACCAGCTTTACCATCCTAATAGGCAACTTTTATTGGCCTGTTCTACATTTTGAAAATCCATGAACAAGAATTAATCATAGGCTAGAGCTCAAAGTAATCAACTGCCAGAGTCAATGTAAAATGCTCACTATTAATATTTATTCTGAATTTCAATACAATTACAAGAGTTAAGATTACTAGGAACAGTCCTTTGATAATCAGATAATTTCCAGGCAGGTATAAATCAGAGAGATACTTAACTAATCACCTTGCCCCTTATTTTTAGTTTGTATCTTA